>NC_089276.1:3869097-4021257 GCF_963678975.1 Dysidea avara | reverse complement strand
ACTCTGGCTATTTCTACTGCTTTTTGACAATCACCACATCAGCATCTCTTGAAGCATGGTATACTTTACAATTTCTTTCCAAGAAGCAGCTAAGCATATTAATGAACTGCTACTTGTTGGTGCTGTTCATTAAAAAAGTACCCTTCTTCATGTTCAACTTCATATCTTTGGTGAATGACACAGCCACTCCGGAGTATCCTTTGGCCTTTCTCAGATGTACCATATCTTTTGTTGATGACTTCTCACATGTCATTCACCAAAGATACAAAGCTGAACATGAAGAAGGGTACTTTTTTTGAACAGAACCAACAAGTAGCAGTTCATTAATATGCTTAGCTGCTTCTTGGAAAGAAATTGTAAAGTATACCATGCTTCAAGAGATGCTGATGTGGTGATTGTCAAAAAGCAGTAGAAATAGCCAGAGTGTGCTAGTTGGTGATGACACCGATCTGATCTTCTTGTATTGTTGTGCTATCATGCCTGCTTGGAATCACACAGCATATTTTTCAAACTAGAGCCACTATGAAACCTAGGGTGTGGAACATAACTGCTGTCAAAGAGAAACTATATGCTACAACATTCTCTTCCTACATGCAATACTTGGATGTGACACAACACCACAGCTATATGGCATTGGGAAAGGTAAAAGTCCAGTAAATACTTTCAAATGTAGGCCAAAGTGTTCAGTGCAGTAGCATCTACACCAAATGACATCGTGGCTGCAGGAGAGCAAGCGCTAGTGGATTTATAAAGTGGAAGTCCAAAGGAAGGATTACACTTTCTCCACTACAAGCATTTTTGTGAATAGGTAGCTAAAAGTACTACAGTTGTTCTTCCATAAACTTTGCCACCTACTTCAGCTGCTGCTAAATATCATAGTTTCCGTGTATAATTCCAAACACAATAGTGGAAAGGTGATGCCAGTGAAATGCAGCCAACTGCATGGGGGTAGAAAGACTATGATGGAAAACTGATGCCTGTGCTAACTGATCTATCACCTGCTCCAGATGAGCTGTTGAAAATGATTAGATGTAACTGCCACACTGACTGCAGCAGCATGAGATGCACTTGCAAGAAATACAAGGTGAAATGCTCTTCTGTTTATGGTAACTGCAAGGGAACAGACTGCACCAACTCAGATACCTCAATCCATGAAGAAGATGATACAGATACCAACACTGAATGAAAGCGAAACTTACCATTTATATACACAAGAGAATAGATTTTTCCCTACCACAGCCATGGTTAAAGTACAATTCTATTATAATGAGTGTCATTGTGTATGTACATAACTTAACTTGTACAATGTCAGGTTTGGAGTTGTAAAGAATTAAATCCATCCTCATGACAATGGAGAATGAAAACAACTGAATTGTACATAAAGCTATGCTATTTCTCGGTTCCATGGTAACACATTCACCTTCTAGTCTTCATTATGACCCTCTGTTATGAAAATAGTCCCTTGCCATGGAAAAATATCATTAGGCAAGCAATAAATAGCTTAAACAGAAAATTAATTAAATGCGTGGGCGGGACTAAATAATATTACTTTTGTCCAGTAAAATGATGATAACTTTAGAACAGATTAAGCTATGGATACCACACAAGTGTCATCTTGTTCCTTATAGTGAGAGCAATCATTTGATACCAAATATAAATAGTTTGGATAATGTACAGCTGAAATAGAACCACAAATCCTAAGTTTTTACTAAAAATGGCTAAAAAGGTCATGCAAAAGGTCACTTTCCCCTTATGGGATTTTCCGGGACTTTTGATATGTTATAGAGCACATTTTTCTGTGCTAGAAACTGTTGAAACCATTTGTGTTGCAATTAGTTTAAGGTTAAACCATAAAATGACTGGACTACTAGACAATACTGGTTAATAACTGGCTTTTCCATACTGGTTCACAACACTACAGGTGAGTGTATATTTATACTCACTAGTTCCCAGGTAGGTATATATTTATACTCACTTGTGTTTTGAGGGCTATATGCCAAAATATACAGCTAGTTGCACGTTTGAAGTTTCACGTGATCATGGTATATATGGTAGTTGTAACATGGGCACGAGTGATTTGCCTGAAATATACGCACTTGCACTCGGGCCTGCATCATTTAGTTTCAATACTTTTTCCCGATCTTTTATATAAAGTGGCTATTTTACTTAATTAATTAATTAATTAATTATTAAGGTTATACATATGTACTGTAGTCATGGGCAATCATTCTAATAATTTAAATGCCTACCAATGTTTTGGAATCAGTCCAATAGAGTTTCAACTTCAAATTTGCTTACAGTTTGAGGCAGGTGAAACATGTAAACACAAACAGTACATCACTCACACTCTAGTTGTTACTTCATGTTTTTCTGGTACACTATATATAGAGCAGAAGTGGTAGGCTCTATAGGCATTTCAGGGGCGAAATATATTAGGGCATGTACAAGAATTTTGGCATGTTTCTTCCTAATGACAGAAATACCGGCCTTGGCAAAGCATCTACTAAATTTCTTGGTAAGTAACTTTAAAAATTTGCTTCCACATGCCCTAAATATTTTAGTTGTTTAGTTATTTGTGTTGAAATTTTAAGGATTCATTCATTTGTTAGTCTTGTTTTTGGCAGCAGTTTTGTTATAATTAAAATGTTGCTCTATCGTGGAGCAAACATCCAAGAATAGTTGTTGTTCTGTGATTCACATTCAAATAGTTGTAATACTACCACAACACAGTTATAATCTCTGCTTATTTAAAGCATTCGTCATGTCACACTTTTAAAAATATACTTAAACCCTAAATTAAATACTAAGAGTGAACCATTTTAAATTTCTTTTTATGTCTCTGCAAATATGACATACCTAACACTTCCACATAAACTGACTTTTGTAATAATTTTGTTAGTTACATTATATAATTGCACATGATTCCTGCACAGTGCAGAGATATTAATTTTTTTGGGAAGACTGCATCAGTAGAAAAACTGCTTTTCAGCAGTGCCCATACATTACACACAATATAATTACATACATATTAACATACATGCAAGTAAAAATTAGCTAAAATGAGATTTATATAAGTGTTTAAATTGTCCAAGAGTAGCTGCAGTGTAAATTGAGGCATTCATTGAGTTCCAAATCTGCGTTCCTTTATAGTAAAAACTATTCTTTCCATATGAAGTCCTGACTCTTGGTACAAAGAGACGATGACTGTTTCTTCCAACATGGGAGGTAACGGTTGTAGTATACTTAAATGTTTCTCTCAAGTAAGCTGGTGAGAGCTGATGAAGAGTTCTATAAACAAGGATGGCAGTATGGAATCTTCTACGTTCAGCCAAAGTATGGCACAAAAAACTTTGTGTAGCTGGAATCAACGAACAAAACTTAGAATGAATACGTTCAAACTTTTTAAAGTACTGTACAGACGAAGGTGACCACACAGCATCACAATAGTCCAGTAAAGGAAGGACAAAAGCACAATACAACTTGCCCAGCAGCTCGTTAGAAAAGGGACACAAACAATAAAGACAGTGCAGCTTAGACTGCACCCTCTGATAAACATATTGAGTATGCTTCTGCCAAGTCAAATTTTCATCAATGTAAACTCCAAGATATTTAAGAAATGGTACTTGAGAAAGCTGTTTTCCACTGATATTAATACACAAATCACTATCCCGTAATTTCTGTCGAGAGCCAATCAGCATTACATGAGATTTTCCCACACTAAGACTTAACTGGTTGGTCCGCAACCAAAACTCAACAGAATCCATATCACTCTGCAAGCCACATTGTGCTGAGAGCAAGTCACCACTAGAGCAATGTAGCTTCATATCATCACAATACATATTTAGTTGAGAGCCATGAACAACAGACGGTATAGATCATTCATGTATATACTGAACAACAAAGGGCCCAAAATGGACCCCCAAGGCACACCAGCATGAACCGTACCCCAGTTAGAAGCTGATCCCTGTAAACACACCCGCTGCCTACGGCACGACAAATAACTAGCAAACCACACAAGAGAATCATCCAGTACTCCATAGCAAGTCAACTTTGACAGTAGAATGTCATGATTCACACAATCAAAGGCCTTAGACACATCCAAGAAGGCAGCAGCAGTAAATTTATTTTCATCAATGGCCTTGCGTCAACAGTCAGTGACATGCATTAAAACATCCTGAGTAGAGTGTTGTGGATGAAAACCAGACTGTCTGTCTGATAATAAGTTAAACCTCAACAGATAAGAAACCAATTGATCATGAACAACCCGCTCCAAAACCTTTGAAAGCACCTTCAGTTTCTTGTTCAGTTAAGTTTACTAGTGTACTTTAAATGTCTGTACATGGCTAGAAGGGTATAGCAGATTTCTGATGAAGAAACTAACAGAACTGTACTTGAACAAAACATATAAGTTGTACAACAGATGTACTCATATCCTTACATACATACATGATTTTGTGGTGATTGTGCGTTGCTTCTATTTTTGTAGTCACTACAAAGTGGTGGTGGTAATAGGAGATCTCTCAGATAATACAACTGATATCCCAGATGGAAAGCTTTTACCATATCGTGAAGCCTTGGACAATAAACTAAACTACTATGTAGCTATAGTGGGTACAGTGACTAATAACAATCTTACACTAGGAAATGGAATGACTACCAGTGTGGATACATTAGAGTACTACTACTACAATCGACCTCTCAACCACAGTCAGATATACAGTTACTTCATACGAGTATACTTCCAATGTTGTGTATGTTATAAGATATTATATGTACCATAAGGCATGTGTGGTCTTTGTAGAATGAAACTATTTATACAACCAGTCACTTTTCATCTTCTTTTGGTAAGCACTGTTAGTCTGTATATTTGGATTGTAAATTATTCTGCATTACAGAAATTACTAGTCTCAGTCTGTCGACTCATCTGTTGATGATACACCACGAAGAACAGTACAAGAAGTGCCTCCCAATCAATCCAGTCACTGTAAAATTACGGATGATTCTCATGATAGACAACGCTGAAATAATGAAGCATTACTGTAAATAAACGCCTATGCGATAGGGGAGAAAGAAATGGGACACAGAAGAAGACAAAAATACAGTACGTACCACTCAAATGCAACATCTCACTTGTCACTCGTGTCTTGCATGCTTGCACTAGACACTTGAAAGAAATTCTGAGTGTCAAGCGATATATGCTCTCGAGACAGTTTGCAAGCATTTTATACTTATTTTATTCTCGCACTGCACTCACATGTTCATGCCAGTTATCAAGCGAGTGGCAAGTTTAATTGCTACTCTGACTCCTCTATTCAATTGCTGCTGACTCCTGTACTAGTTCATGGCTTCAGGACATTCCTTGTGATTCTCTCAACGTATCCATGTCTTCCCAGGAGTTTGTATATTCTATTCATTACTTCCCAAGAATTTGTTTGCTTTCTTTGTTGATGGCTTAGTGTTCTACTACTTCTCCAGTTTGTTGCCCCTGTGGTGGTAGCATTGTTGATCAATATGGTGATCACCTTCTTGTGGACTCATGCATGTTATCATGATGCTTGGTGTGATGTAATATAATGCTTTGTGCGATATAATATACCATGCTCTTCTTCAGGACTACACTACCCACTACAAAGAACAGTGGTGTGCTGGCTTGTCTGTGTGACATCTTTCACTACATTGGAGGCCTGGATACTTTGACATCATTGTATGTTGTCCATTGCAGGAATCTTGAGTTGGTCTGCAGCCTTGGGTAGGGTGGCTGCTGTTAGAAGGAAAGAATATAAAGATGCTCATCATGATGAGCTTGTGCAAGTTTCTGGTGGTGTCTTTTTCCCTTTGGTGGTTAAATCCTTAGGGTTGTGGTCAACAACTAGTTGTCCTGTCTTGCAGGACATTGCTGCTAGGACAACCACCAAAAGTGGCATCGCTTGCAGTCTTGCCCTTCGTCATTTGCTGGAGCAACTCTATATTTGTCTGTTGTGCCACAATGCTCAAAATTTTTACATATGTTCAGTTTGTTGCCTGGCAGTCCTCTGTGGGAGTTGGACTCTTCCTCCTATTCACACTTTCTGCTGTGTACTCGGTCTTAGGCTGCAAATCTTGTTGATGCCCCTGTTTGGGGTTGCGTGTATGCTGGCAATCCATGCGGTGTTTTCTAGGTCTATGTAGGCTCTGTAGGTTAGCTGTTTTTCTTTGTTTTCAGTCTGTTAAACTAGGTATACTACTAGCCAGAGATGTGAGAGTGCAATTAGGCCAGATAAAGAAATAGTCTAACAATTGGCAGGCTAGTACAGTACAACAATTGAACCTACAATGTAGTGGCAATTGAAAACAGAAGGTTTATTGCAGCCAGGACTTCCAAAATAAGCTGGTCACTTGAACAATGGACTTATTGCATTCAGAGCCAGAATGTACTGTACCCACTGCTGCTGCTGCTACCATGCATACATACTCACAGATCTTTTTAAAACGAAGCTGCTATTGTTCCAGCAGCCAGAAGCACTTTGCCAGGCTATTGTTTCAGCAGTCCAGTGAAGGGAAATTCCCTAATCAGAGTGAAGGGAATGCCTATCCTGGTGAAACTAGGCCAACCCTAGCTTGCCTCAAACTCATCCTGAAACTTGCAGGGGCATATTTACAGGGGTTCCAGAAATGCCGTTTTAAATTTAAACTTGTAGGCTTGTACCAGGAACACCAAACTATCATAGTTTGGCTGCATAAATGTTCACAACAATGGGAATAAAGCAGAGCACAGTAGCGAATCTAGGATTTTTAAAGGGGGGTTTCTGAAAGTTAGTATAGCTGAATAAGGCATCTGGTGACATTACTGTGGAAATGTTTGAGATTTTAGAAGCTCTGAGATCGGGTTTTAGGCTATTTTTAGTTACCAATTACAATAAATCCAATGCTTTAAACTGTAAATACTATAGCTAACTATCAAGGCCGGAGGAGACGGTCCGGTTGGTCAGGCCTGAGCCGGACCAATAATCTGGAGCTGAACCAACTAGCTGACCAGCTCGAGCTATATTACTCTCATGCAACCTTTGGACGATCACATCTACATGTAGCTATGTACATTTTACAGATGTTATTGAGAATGCATGACACGAGTAGTTACCTAGTTTCTCAACCTAACTAAAGGCACAAAACTACACGTATAGTACCTCCAATTACCGTACAGCATAGCATTCATATCATTTTGTGCAGAAATGATTGTGGGCTCAACATACAGTATCACATGTGCTGACAGTTGGCATTTATCACATGTAAGGCAGGTGCCATCTTAGATTCTAAACCAGCACACTTATATCACAATTCAATCCTCATACAATAATCATTAGCATTCCTTGGCTTGTCTCTCTTGGCTTCTTTTACTGGGCGAAGGGCTGGCAGTGACAAACCAGGTGACTCATTCGTGGCAAGAAGCTGTACACCCATACATTACATGGCGGCCATCTGGATGAGATTTTGAGTAGAAATCACTCCTCTTCAACTACCCACTCTTCCTGTCGAGATACTGAGCAAACTCTCAGTCTCACCCACATCATGCCATTTTCGAATACTGATTGATCTCGTGACTGTCCACCAGTATATTTACGTGATGGTCTGTTCACTTCATACAAACCATTATAGTAGTATACTGCATATTTGTAGTTGCGTAGCTTTTTATTGTAGCTGTATGAATTCATTGTATAGCTACGGCTAACTGCCCAGTCGATTAATTATATCCTAGCTAAAGGGGGCCATGCTGCATGGGTTCTCTGTGAAATTTGGGGGGAAAGTTGCAAGATGCTATAGCTAGTTTTACTTTAAATTTTAGCATCAATTTTAAATTTTAAGGCATTTTCAAGCGTTTAAATTGCAAAAATTCTGCAGCTCCTGGGGGTTGCACCCCCAGACCCCCCTTGAACTTCTTTCATGCTGTGTCCTCTGTAGCTATGTCAGGTCTACAATTATATACACGGTATAGAAAGTTTGAAGAACAACAGATAGGCTTGAGTATATTTATATAGCTAGCTAGCAGTGCAATATAGTGAAATATCACTAAAATTGCATATTTGAGTGTCTAATTATCAACAATTTCCTGTGGGGGGCATGCCCCCAGACCCCCTAGAATGCTCGTGCTTTGCACTTCGCACACTGTGCAGCAACTCCTCTCTCATTGGCATGTATATAGTAGCAATTTCAACATTATAGTCAATGGCCTGACCAACCCAATTTTCTCTCCTCCGACCCTGACTATAGAACAAATATGGTGACTACAAGCTGTAGTTTTGATTGCCCTATTAGAGTAGTTACATGACTGCTCTATTAGAGTATCTCGATCGTTTTTAATGCAGTGGGAGATGATAAGTGAAGTGTTGCTGAGGGTATAATAGCTATAAATAGTGTTAATGAAGTGCAACTTGCTACTGAAATACAGTGGTATATAGTTGTTTGCTATGACAAATTGTCAGTACAACAATGTTTATGTATTTAGACAGCCATGGCAATTAGCTAAATTAAAAGGGGGTTTCTGTTGAAACCCCAGAAACCCATCTAGATCTGTCACTGGAGCAATATAGCTACAGTGTAATAGTGAACTTGCTCAGAAGGGGATTAAGGGAGAAAAAGAGTAGGAAAATGAAGAATGTGAATTTCAAGAATAATACTCTAATAGAGCAGTCAAATGTATTCTAATAGCACAGTCAAAAGTACTTTAGTAGAACATTCAAAATGGATTACGGTATACTAAAAAATGTAAGTACAAAACTAGTGTGAAACTTGGTACCTATATCTGAAATTTTGAGTTTTTAATTGGAGAATTTTGATAAATATTTGGATCTCTACATATAGTGTTTACTACTCTTGACCAAATAATTGAAAGGGAACTAGGCAACTATAAGCATATATTAAAAATAAACTTTGTATTAGAAAATATTAATCTTCAAAATCTGTCTGCTGCTTCCCCTGCATCAATAGCTCACTACAAAATCTGAAAACAACCTTGGAAAAATCCTGGATATGCCCCTGAAACTCCCTTCATGCAGACAGTGAAACAGGCAAAGCTCACCACTAAGGTTAGGGTCCAGTTCAGCTTTAGTTTCTTCTTCTCCGTGTAGGTTCTGTAGCTTTTACTATATAGCTTATTTCATTTATTAGATAGATACTAAGGGAGGTGGGTAGCTGGCAGTGGTGTAGTCTAAGTTTTATTTTATTCATGTGACTGCTGGAACAATAGCAACAATGTATGATGCATATATGTATATAAATAAATGTTGAGTTATAGTGGGCTAACTGATGAATGAAGACTAATTGAGGGACATGTGATCTACCATGCCACGAATTGTGAATACTGGACATCAGTCACAGTGATTAGGCATCGTGTTATATATATCTAATCCAAAACAGCCAAGCTGTAAAAAATGAGTGCGGCCCTGAGAAAAGCTATGGTGAAAAAAGATGTGAAATCCAAGGTGGCGGCCAAGAAATGGCTGTGATGGTAGGTTAATGGTAAAAATTTTAGTAACAACAATTCAGGTGAATTTGGTGCTGCTAGGTCTTGGCACAAAATTCACCTGAATTGTCATTATTAAAATTTTTACCATTAACCTACCATCACAGCCATTTCTTGGCCACCACCTTGGATTTCACATCTTTTTTCACCATAGCCTTTCTCAGGGCCGCACTAATTTTTTACAGCTTGGCTGCTTTGGATTAGATTTCACTTCTTTTTGTATTTGTATACCCCAAATAGGCCGGCTTTGGGACTTTTTTAACCTATATTTTTTTCATTACCACAGGAAGAAGAAAAAGATGAAGAAGATTTAACTATTTCTGATTTTATCAGTAAATGTACAAATTATATATAATACATATATTTATTACATATCAATTATTCCCTATGGATAACTTGTTTGCAACTGATCTCTCTACTGGGTGACTTGATATGTAGCCGATCTCTATACAGGGTAACTTGTTTACACGTACAGTAGCTGAACTCTCTACAGGGTGACTTGTTTGTAGCTGAACTCTCTACATGTTGGATTCTTTGTAGCTGAATTCTCTTCTGGGTGATTTGTTTTGCAGCTGAACTCTCTACATGGTGGTTTCTTTGTAGCTGAACTCTCTACAAGGTGACTTCTTCTAGCTGAACTGGTGATCTTTTCATAGCTGAACTCTCTACAGGGTGATATGTTTGCAGCTGAACTCTCTACATAATGGTTTCTTTGTAGCTGAACTCTCTACATGTTGGTTTCTTTGTAGCTGAATTCTCTTCAGGGTGATTTGAACTCTCTACATGGTGGTTTCTTTGTAGCTGAACTCTACTACAAGGCGACTTCTTCTAACTGAACTCTCTACAGGGTGATGTTTTCGTAGCTGAACTCTCTACAGGGTGATTTGTTTGCAGCTGAACTCTCTACATGATGGTTTCTTTTTAGCTGAACTCTCTACAAGGTAACTTCTTCTAGCTGATCTCTCTACAGAGTAATTTGTTTGCAGCTGAACTCAGGGCCGCCCACAGGGGGGGGGGGGGGGGGGGGCAACTGGGGCATTTTTCCCCGGGCCCCAGCCTGAAAGGGGCCCCAGGAGGCCCCATGAAGGGCCCCCTGAATACCTGTTTAAAAGATCGATATACTCTAATAGAGCAGTCAGATCTAAATACTCTAATAGAGCAGTCACAGTATTCTTCAGAGGAGCAGTGTAGCAAGCTTATAGATAAGGAGATATGGTTGGTGATGGGTAGTTATTGTCATTGCCAGCAGGTTGTGACCTTTTTTTTTTTTTTTTTTTTTTTTTTGGTCTTCACCTTACAACTTGGGTCAAGGGCCCCACTTTAACTCTTTGCCCTGGGCCCCTTAATTTCTCTGGGCGGCCCTGGCTGAACTCTTTACATGATGGTTTCTTTGTAGCTGAACTTTCCACAAGGTAACTTCTTCTAGCTGATCTCTCTACAGGGTGACTTTTTTGTAGCTGAACTATGATTTGCTTGTAGTTAAACTCTACACGGTGATCCTTCTAGCTGATTTCTCTACAGGATGAATTGTTTCTAGCTGATCTCTGGATGACTTGTTTCTAGCTGATCTCTCTACCGGGTTATCTGTTTGTAATAGTTATTGAACTCTCTAAATGGTGATTTGTTTGTAGCTGAACTCTCTACAAGATGCTTTGCTTCTAGCTGATTTCTCTATAGGGTAACTTGTTTGTAGCTGAACTCTCTACAGGATGGTTTCTATGTAGCTGAACTCTCTACAAGGTGATCTCTTCTAGCTGATCTCTCTACAGGGTGATTTGTTAGTAGCTGAACTCTCTACAGGTGATTTGTTTGCAGCTGAACTCTTTACATGATGGTTTCTTTGTAGCTGAACTCTCTACAAGGTGATCTCTTCTAGCTGATCTTTCTACAGGGTAATTTGTTTGTAGCTGAACTCTCTACAGGTGATTTGTTTGCAGCTGAACTCTTTACATGATGGTTTCTTTGTAGCTGAACTCTCTACAAGGTGACCTCTTCTAGCTGATCTCTCTACAGGGTGCATGATTTGTTTCTATATAGTTGAACTCTCTACAGGTGATTTGTTTGCAGCTGACCTCTCAACATGGTGGTTTCTTTGTAGCTGAACTCTCTACAAGGTAACTTCTTCTAGCTGATATTTCTACAGGGTGACTTGTTTGTAACTGATCTCTCTACAGGATGATTTGTTTCTAGCTGAACTTTCTACATGGTGATCTATTCATAGCTGAACTTTCTACTGGGTGATTTTGTTTGCAGCTGATCTCTCTACACGATGGTTTCCTTGTAGCTGAACTCTCTACAAGGTAACTTCTTCTAGCTGACTCTCTACAGGGTGATCTTTTTGAAGCTGAACTTTCTACAGGATGATTTGTTTGCTGCTGAACTCTCTACATGATGGTTTCTTTGTAGCTGAACTCTCTGCAGGGTGATTTGTTTGTAGCTGAACTCTCTACAGGGTGATTTGTTTGTAGCTGAACTCTCTACAGAATGGTTTCTTTGTAGCTGAACTCTGTGCAAGGTGATTTCTTCTAGCTGATCTCTCTACAAACGGACTTCTTGTAGCTGATCTCTCTACTGAGTGACTTGTGTCTAGCTGAACTCTCTACAGGGTGATTTGTTTGTAGCTGAACTCTCTACAGGATGGTTTCTTTGTAGCTGAACTCTCTACAGGGTGATTTGTTTCTAGCTGAATTCTCTACAGGGTGATCAGTTCACAGCTGAACCCTTTACAAGGTGGCTTCTTCTAGCTGATCTCTCTACAGTGTGATTTGTTTCTAGCTGAACTCTCTACAGGGTGATTTGTTTGTAGCTGAACACTCTACAAGGTGACGTTTTCTAGCTGAGTTCACTCTTGTTTCTAGCTGATCTCTCTAAAGAGTAAATTGTTATATATAATTAGTAAAGCTGAACTCTTTACAAGGTGGATTTAATTGTTAAACTCTCTGCATGAAGACTTGTTTGTAGTTGGAACTCTCTACAGGGTGCATGACTTGTTGATAGCTGAACTCTCTTCTGTGTGACTTGTAATAATTATACAGCAATGTAACTGAACTCTCTACAGGGTGACTTGCTTGTAGCTGAACTGTCTACAATATTAACTGGTTGCTGCTGAACTCCCTACAGCATAACTTGCAATGTAATAGAAATCCCTCCTGGAGGAGACTGAGTGTGGCCCCGACTAGACATTGGGTGACCTGCAGTTCGATTCCTGGGGTTGGAGGGATTTTTTTTTCCTTACTTTGGCCCCTTTTCTGTTACACCTTTTCAGCTATAAGTCACTAAGTCTAAGTCCTTGAAATTAGGTTAGGTAATCCTAAGGCTGCAGCACATGTTGCTGCAGACCTTCAGTGCTGGTCACTGTAAAGCATTAATACAATAATACAATAAAATCTGTAATAGAGTAAGTCATGAACTAGCTGAATGCTCTATTAGGGTGACTGTTCTATTAGAGTATCTCGATCTCGCATTTGCTACACGGAGTTGGCTTTGGAATCATAACTCAGTGGTTTGTAATCCGATTCTTCTGTACTACTGCAAGGACTTTCTACGATGACTATTCCAGCTACATACCCATTTTCAGCTCACTGCTCTATGCGGTTTGCCTGGTAGTCGTGAAAATTATTGGTATTTTTATTCACGAATCTTGATCGCGCAATTGTTACACACCTTCGGTTTCGTGTCATATCTCCATGATCTTTATTTCAATTGCTTTCAAATCACCAAAAGGCACTCCTACAATGGTTGATCTATCCAGAAAACGATTTTCAACTCATTCCATGAAGCTGTAGGCGTGACAACAAATCGATCTTGTTTTACGCGAATAATTGGTCATAAAGCCTTAACCGTTCATCGAATTTGCACCAAATTTGATACTAGGATTTGCCTTTGGACTGCCTTTCTGTGTGCCAAATTTCAAGGTGATCGGAATACGCATTTGCGTTTTATAGCAATTTTTGCAAGTGTGCAAAAACACGAAGAATAAGAAGAAAAAAACGAAGAAAAAAACCCGAAACTTTGGCTGCTCATATCTCGGAAATGACTTGAGTGATTTCCTTCAAATTTGGAATGTGGACTTCCCTAGCTGGCGGGCAACGCTGCAGCAAATTTGGTTCCAATCGGAAAAGGGATCACCGAGATACATAGGTGTGAAAATGACGTTTTCTTTCTTCCTGTCAATATACTGACGGTTTGATATATATATAATATATATATAAAGAACTTTGCGTGGGAGTATCAAAGCAAAAAAGTGTTCTATATTCGCCATAAAGGCACAAGTGTTCTATATTGGGCAGTTATAGAACACTTTGGGCAGTTATAGAACACTTTAGTAGACCACAGTTCTTTATCAGGTAGTTATAGAACTGCTAGGTCTATTTTGTAGGCTGATAGCCTACTTTGAGTGAGTAATCACTCATTTTGGTCAGTACAACCAATCAACCAAGCCAGTGTAGGCTGATAGCCTGACTGTGCTGGCTGACCAGTCAACCCAACCAGTAAGATGAAAACCACTGGATTTTATTTATAGACACACTTGAAGATTTCGATGATGGTTTCTTGTGGTCAGCAGCAGTGAACGTTCTTAGTACGTTTTGCTCACATAAACGGACGAGTCCTAGGAATATCACGGAAATATGCTTATTAATATACCACAATCAAAACTTTACGTATTGAGAAGACGGACTAGACTCACAAAACGACTAATGAAGGCGTAGCACAGTGCAACGCAGGCAAAACACAGGCGCAATGCTTATTCTCCGATGATAACACCCCTCCGTGAGTTTCTAATTGTTTCGTGTGTCTTGTGTGTACCTCAAGTTGACAGTTCTCTATACCAGATAAAGCACTGCCTTTCGCTCGTGCTATACGTGAAATATAACAGTCAAAGAGTGGTCTCGAGACAAAATATAGCACTCGGCTTCGCCTCATGCTATATTTGTCTCTCGCCCACTCTTTTCGTGCTATATTTCCCGTATAGCACTCGCGGCAGTGCTTTATCTAGTACATATAATATATATATATATATATATATATATATATATATATATATATATAGTAGTTGATTTGACATCAGATTTTTATAAGTGTAGCTACCAACATCAATGGGTGTGGTCACAAGATCAGCTTCATATGATAATTGGTGGACAATGTAGTAAAGTTCATCAAGACTACCACTGCAATGGCTGAGACTTTGTAACTAGGAAAAATCAGGCAACATGGGTTAGAAGCTTTGAGCCTCTTACAGTGGCGGATCCAGGATGGGGCATTTGGGGCAAATGCCCCCCCCCCCCCCCCCTCCTTCAAGAAATTGCATACAAGATCGATATACTCTAATAGAGCAGTCAATTACTCTAATAAAGCAGTCACAATGTTCATGAGGCAGTGTAGCTTACCTATGAAGCTACAAATAGGATTTTATTTTACATAACAGACGTGATATAGTAGGTAAGGATAACTAGCTATTATTGTTGTGACCTTTTTTTTTTTCTTTTTTTTTTTTGGTCTTCAACTGGTTTTCAGCAAGTTTTTTTGGTCTTCAACTGTTTTTCAGAAAGGTGCCCCCCCTCTTTCGAAACTCTGGATCCGCCCCTGTCTTAATAGGGATCATGGTGGTTTAGGTTGTTTTTTTCCCAACTATATCACCCAAAAAGCAGCCTCACCTTTTCCTTATAACAGCTTGGCAGTATTGGTTAGTACAAGCTCACAAACATCTTCAGAACGACCCTAAAACAAATTTCTATTTAACAGAATTTATGCTGACTAACTGACTGACTGACTAACTAACTAATTGATGTCTCCAGCGAAGTACAACTTGACAATGGACAAGGCTACGGGCTTTATTTCATCACCATTTAACGTTGCTTCATCTGGAGACATGTTTTTTCCACTTACAATACAATACACACATCATGGACTTCCCTTTGTCATCCTTCATGTCCCAAGGTGTTGGCTTCCCTGTGGCTGTGTTGATTAGACATCACGCTTATCACCCGTATTTTCCATAGCAAATGGATTGGTTGCACACATGCTACTTGTACTGTTCTTTGTTTGTAACACAATGTATGGTGGAACATTCATAAGACGTAGCATAATAGCTACTTAACTTTTCATTAATTGATTTTGGGGCATGTATTGTGACACAAAATTGATTTCATGGCATGCCTGGTGGTATTCTTTCTTTGATGTGGTATGCACTGGTTCAGTAGTCATAATTATGTTAGAATAATGTAAACAAGCAAGTAGAACAAAAAAATTCAAGTTGAATTAGGGATCAAAGAAAAAAGTACTGTACGACAGGAAATATTGACTAAAATGGGAGCATTTATATGGGCAATAGGTGGAGTCATTGTGGGATTGGATTAGTTTGGTATTTATGGTGCAACAGCAGTATAAATACCAGGAATGGTTTCATGTATGGACCACACCCACATTATGGATAGTGCAAAATAGTCATTTAACAGGAACTAAGCTTAACCATCTAGGTCTCTATCTATGGAAGACGAAACATGCTTAGAAACAGATGGGTGAAGAAATTTTGTAGAAACAAGCCTCTAAACACTGCAGTGTGTTTGGGATATTTAAATTACAATTACAATAAGAAGTAAAGTGTTATGTACAAAAATTAGTCAAATAAAATCCACAAAATAATGCTATTATACCGTCTGTCTTCCATAATCATCATTGGGTAAAAACAAACCAGTTTATAGCTGGCTTTGAGGTATTTAAAATACAAAAGAAATAAAATCAATGCGAAAACAGCTAAACTGTAAAACATGGTTCAGGCTTATTTGTGAAATCAAAGATGGCAGCAAAGAAATGGCTACAGTGATGTTAATAATACCAATCAATTTTTTTATTGGTGAGGGGTGTATTATTACTTTTGATTTTGCAACTTTTTTCACCTAGGGTTTTGAAAGCTGCATCATTTTTACAGCTTAGCTGTTTTTGCATAGATACCATATTTACTTGGTTAAACACCATGGCATTTACTACTTTAGTTCCAAAAATTGATGCAGCAACTGTTCAAAATCAGCTATCACTTAATGCTTGAAAATGATGTTTAAGCCTTTATTTAATGAAATTGATTGTGCCTCAGAGTTTATAAGTCCAACTTGATTAAGTTTTTTGTAAAATTTCCAAAATGGGCAAGTTCTGTAATTACCAAAATTGGCAAGTTTTGTAATATCCAATGCTGGTAAGTTTATAATTTCTAAAATTGGCAAGTTTTAATTTCCAAAATTGGCAAGTTTGAATTTCCAAACTTGGCAAGTTTGAATTTCCAAGATTCCATTATTGGCATGAAGTAGGCATGCCAAACTTGGCAATAATTATAAACATCTCATTTTCTTGCCAAAAATGGAAACTCAAACCCACAATCAATTTTTGTCCTCTTTGTGGCATGATGGCTCACCCTTAACAACGAGTCACGCTGTTCACACTAAGAGGCACATGTTGAACACCGCGCATGTACAAATTCCAGTTAATGCTCACTAACATTTCTAATTAATGCCTGCATAATAAAATAACTCCTACATTAACTTGGTTTAAATTAGGGCTGAGCGATACTACTGTTTTAGCGATATATTGCGTTATTTTGAAAGTATCGATATCGCGATATTTTGTTATGAACTATTGTGATACCATGCCTGTACATTACTGTCATTAAAAACCCATTTGTTATGCGGTACTAGGCTAAGAATCCTTGTAAGTGATAAAGTCCACCCACCTGGTTTCCCTTGCAGAGAGGTGTGAACACCACAACATAACCTCAAAGCATGTGTTACAATAACTGTTACTGTAAACAAGAATGATAGTGGCTAGTTTACTATCACCTATAAGGACTTCCTGCAGGAATGCTGAGTAATACAGTATGTAGCAGCAGCTATGATTGACTTATTCATAAGTATCGTGAACTATTCAGTATCGTGAATAGTGGCTTCAGTATCGATCGTGATACTAAAATGGCAGTATCGCTCAGCCCTAGTTTAAATGTGCATGTAAACCTCATTTAGCTTGCCAAGGAAAATACGTTGCTCTATTTTTTGCAATAATTCAGATCCCACATAATGCCAATGTTGGCAATAATGGGGGTTATGAATTATTGCCAAATTTGAGAAAAAGGTTCTACCAAATTTGGGCTTAAAAGAGCCAGTTTTGGAAGTTTGGTAACTTTTACATAAATTTTTTGTTATCACAACTTTGAAGCTGCATTTCATAAATTGCCAACAATGGCAAAATAAAATTCTTTTCATTGCCGGACTTTGCTTTTAAGGGTATTCCAACTTTGGCAATAACCCATAAGCTGCAAAATATGGACAATGCTGAATTTACCAACATCTGGGATAAGCCTAATTTTGCCACAATTAGCAAAAATGTGATACCAAATGTTGCCAAAACTGGCAAAAAGCAGGTTTATCATAACCTGCCAAAATTGGCTGTTGAACATACCTGGATTGTGGCACCACTCAAGTACAGCTACTATCATCATAAAGGAAATTTTTTGGAGGAAACATGAATCCTCATGATCTATGCTATCATATTAATGCTAAGCTTTGGTAAATAATGATTCCTAACTTTTTATTGCTATGCTGTACTGCATCCTCAGAAATAACTTCAGCTGATTTGACATCTCCCGGTGGTGGAACATCTGGAGATGGAACATCTGGAGATGCTATTGGTGGAATAATGGGAGGAGTTGTAGTGGCTATAGTCATTATTGTAGTGTTGGTGGTGTTGATTGTGTGGATGAGAAGATCACAGAGTAATGGACAAGATAAAACCGATGGCAATGAATCAATTCATGGTACTTGCACTAATAGTATGTATTGTGATGGCTGCATTGGTTAATATGGTGGAACCTGTTAATCAGGACACTTGAAAATGAGGACACTTGAAAATGAGGACACCTGTATAATCTAGAGCTGAGGGATAGTGGTGATTAATCGATTATTGTGATAGCTAGTAACAATCGTGATCTTGATAGTATACTACGTGCTATCGTGATCCAAATCTGTGCTTGGTCAAAAATATGGATAACAAAGCAAAGATGATAAAGTTGAAGTTCAGAAAGCTGTAAAAGACCATTAGCTTGAGCATGGACAACAAAGATCTGACACATAACAAGAGTGTTAGAAAAGCAGATGTGTGGTTGGAGTATTCAAGTGTTTGTATAAGTGTGGTTGAGTGTCTTTAATTACTGTTAGTAACTATATGTATAAATATATCTTGATACTATCATTATCATGATATAAAAGTTACTATCAAATTGTGATTATGATAGTTGTACTATTGCTCAGCTGTAGTATAATATGGACACTTTGGTAATTGTCCCAAGTATCCCTTAGTACATAAACTGACCTGGAAAATAAGGACATCTTGATAATCAGGACACTTTGTTTGGTCCCAAGTTGTCCTTAATTGCAGGTTTCACTGTACATTGTTCTATGTTGTTTAAGTGCATTTTGTATAGGCTCTCTATTGTGAACATTTTATGATGCATATGTGCAGTACCAACTGACAAACGTACATAAATCAGAAATTTTTACTGTCAGCAAGGAGCATTGTATATATTGATATCATTATTACTTTTGATCCAGCTGCTAATGTTCTGAGTAGTTAGAAGGCTCCTGTTCGTACAGGGCAGGGGCGGGTGGAGCAGGCCAAAGAGTGAGGGGGCCAGGCCAGCTGTAAGTTGAAGACCAAAAATGAAAAAGGGGGTCACAGCATGCTGAAAATAGCTGTTCTCCACCAACACAAATATATCTCCTTATTTATAACTACACATATGTAGCTAAGTAGCTTGCTACACTGTTTCTCTGAATACTGTGACTGTTCTATTAGAGTATCTCAATGTTTCTTGCAAACGGTGTCCCATAAAAGTGGGGAGGGGGGAGGCCATGCATCTCCACCACCTATGGTACAGGGTATTTAACTCTTAGGCTTCAGCATTATGGGATGTAGTCAATCTGTTGATATAATTATTTAGTTTTATAAGTAGCTACAATTTTATTTAATTTTGTCTTGCCAGGGCTCCAATTATTATCACTTTTTAGTAGCTTGGTAACCCTGAGACTAGACTCCCTACCCCATGCAATTGTCAAATATCAACATCATGTAGAAGTAGCAACTATCTTTGTTTTCTGTTCATGTGTAAGAATTTAGCCTTCCTTTGAGGTTATTGTTTTCTGCTACATGCATGTTTTTTTATCAAGAAACTTTGCCATAATACTAATAAAATATTTTGCATGAATATTTTAATGTTTTAAATTTCCTGATGTGATTGTGTGTATTAATACCTTAAATTTTGTTAATTCATAGCCATTATTAAGCTTTATTTTCATCCACATCATTGCAGCCATTGCATGGCCACACCTTTGACATTGCATGGGCACCACCTTTGATTTTACAACTTTTTTCACCCAGGCTTTTTGAAAGCCGCATCCTTTTTATACAACTTGGCTGTTTTTGCGTGTATACCTATATATGAATATTTACATATGCATTGTTGTGTATGTACTGTATTCATTTTACAGATGCTAATGTTTTAACTACTGGTATACCTAGCAGTGTTGAGAATGCAGTACATCAAGCACATTCAGTGACGTCACAATCAACTAAGGTACAGTAACACCTGAAGATATCTACAAAACAATAAATGTGGAATATGCTCTAAAAGCAGTATTAAAGAAAAAAGTAAATTTTTTTTCTAAAAATTAAGAAATTTCAGCTCAATGATAGTAAGTAGAGACAGAAATGTGTGACAAGCAGACACATGTGGTACAAGTTTGGAAAAGTGGCATATAAGGCTATATGTGTATGGGTTCTCTGTAGAAGAGTCTGCCATTTGAATGAAAAGATTTAGTTTAAAATAGTTCTAGTAGGTCAAGTAGCCAAATAAAAGGACAAGACTAAAACATGGGACAGACTGAAAATGGACTCAATAAACTAACTAGTATAAAATTTATCTGCTTGAATATTTCTATTTTACATAATTACTTGCTTTATAAGAATATCAATGTTACAATCGATTGAAACTAATCTCTGAGTACCATGAGCTGATATAAAGCACACTGCACTTATTTCTAGTCTAGAATTTAGTCTTCAGGTTACATAAGTGCATGATAACCGAGACACAAGGTTCAAAATTGTTGAAGACATGATTTTGTGTTCAGGTTGATATTATTATTATTATTGCTGTAATTGATTTGGTATCTGCATGTAGATTGTAGTTAATCAGCTGACAAGGTGCTGGCTACTATGTACAATTCATGTTTTGCTTATTTTAAACCACACAATGAAGGGATTAACTAAATCTCAGAAATCTGATGCCTTTTGTGACATTAATGTAAAACTTGTAAAAAGAATGTTAAGATTTCTGTCTCAACCTCATTACTTTTTATAATGCATCAGTGCCCTAACCACTGTATCACTGATGCTAGCTGCCAAAAGCCTGAATCAAACAGTACAGTAGTACTGTTTACATAGGGAAAGCCCCTAAAGTGACAAGTGCTGCCTAAAATGCCACCTTTAACAATCATCCTTACATGAAGTAAATCACCTTAATGAAATAATTATTAGTCCATCTAGCATCAAATACACAAGAAAACACTTACAGGTAGTTGCATATATATATATATATTTTTAAATCATCTAAACACAAATTTTCATCTACCAGTGTGCCTGACCACAGTCGCAAGACTGAAGGCCAAACAAAGCAGTGCATGGCCACCATTTTATGCCACAAACACACCAGTAGCATGTGTTTTTTGAGGTTCTGATGAGTGTTTTCCCTCTGCATTTAGACTTTCCTTTTACTTCATCTGGTTGGTTGTCATTTTCTTCATAAAATGAAATTGTGTTGTTATGTTTCCATATCAACATTTCCTTGAGCAGCATATTTAGATGCCAAAAATTATTTAAAGTGCTTACAGTATTGTAAGAGGTACTGGACACCTGGTAGATACCTGTAACTTCATGATAGGTTAGAGACCACACCCATTAACCATCTTGGTTAATAATGATTGAGTGCTTACTTTATCATGATGACCACACCCCTTATTATTGATCTAGCTGTATTCATATAATGCTAGCACAGTAAAAATATGAAACCAGCCCCTTGGCAGCTGACAGGCTGACTCGAGGTACTCTAATACAGCAGTCACCCTAATAGAACAGTCACATGTGTATAGCAATGTTACATGCATTGTAGCTGCTGCGGTTGGCGAAAAGACATCAAACACAGTGAAGAAATCAAGCCTGTTGCCTAAACCATAATCAAGTTATGCTTGGTTGAAGGCAAAATTAAACTTTAAAGAATAGAATTTTAAAATAGTTGGAAGGATTTTGAATTATTCTAGACATTTATGAGCTTGGCTATACTTAACCAATGCTTCCAGCTGTCACAAAAGGAAAAAGAGGTTGGTAAGCTCAATGAGCATATCGAACAGTACACATACACTGCGCATGACAAGCAGTAGACATACAATGAGCGTGTCGGACAGTACACATATATATACTAAACATGGCAAACAGTAGGCATACAATGAGCCTATCTAGCAGCACACATACACAATAAGCATATCAAGCAGTACACATACTACGAGCAAGGCTAAACATACCATTATGAGGAACTGAGGATCTGAGATTAACATTCAGAGGCTGCTTCATTCCCACTGGAAATGTTAGCATGGGATTGTAATGTTGATATATGCACTTGTTAAAAAAAGAGTTGATGTCAACCTTACTAAGATTTCCTTCCACGAAGAGGATAATAACTAGAGCAGGGCACAAAGAGTGGGTACTCATCAGAACCATTATAGCCACATGTGAGTGTGCTATTGTCATGTAAAATGGGTTATTTAGCCTTTTGACTGTGGTCAAGGCTAGCTGGTGGCTGACTAAAAGTAGTGAAATTTTGAATTTCTTGTATTTGAAGTAAGGCTTTTCTGTGAAGATTTCTTTTATTTTTTGTGGAGGTGTTGTTTTAAGATGCTGTTTTCTTTACTTTGTAGTGGAAAATCCTTACTATACGATACTACTGTACTGTATGGTAATTACTTGTGTACATTTTATTTGCAGCTGGACTATGAAAACAAAGAAGTAATAGATGCACATGTGAAGTCAATATTAAACACAACATTGCCAAATACAGATGGAAAATATGAACGCCTTTCACCAATAGAGGCGTACAAGATAGCACCTGAAGAACTGACCAAGTCCATGGAGATGGAACAACAGGTTTATGCCACACCATGTAAACATGTAGATTGTGGTGCAGTGTACTGTCAACCTTCTAACAATGAACAGAAAATATATGAAGAGTTTGAAGGAAAAAGATTCTGCAAAGTATTTCATGAAGAAATCGAGTTAGTCATTGTATTCACATGTACTTATAGTGTGCCATAACAGGATTATTATCAGGAATAACAATTATATACAGATTTGTACTCTTTTTTCCAGACAAATTGTCTTTTATGTGTAATAATTCACATACCAAAATTGTTCTCTAGAAATTCCAAAGATAGGATCTGACCTAATTTTAAACATTTTGCACACTTACAAAGACCTTAATAAATCAAACATTATTTTTTATTGTAATTATCTTGAATTTTGTTACCTTAAAAACATTTGAAGAGTTAGGGATAAATATTGGCATAAAAAAGCCAAATGTTTCATCAGGTTAAACCGCTTACAGTAAATCAGTCCATCAATAGGTTATCGTTTATGTATAGTTAAATTTGCTGTGATTGTGAAATTGGAGAGTAACACCTGTCCAGGTATAACATACTTGTGTAACATTATGCCATCAAAATACTCCACTAAAACAGTCACAGTTTAATAAGACATTTAACTAATTCGTAAATAACCATCAGTGTAATACAATTATTAATATAAAATGTGATGCATCCTTCCTCTTGAATTGTTTTGTTATGCTGTAGGAAAACAAGGGCAAAACAATCTCTGAAGCCAGCTGTAAGTTGGTTTTGGAGCTTGTGAATATACGTAAAATAAGTGATACCTATATATGAGAAACAACTAAACTGAAAAAGGGTTTGTCCTTTAAAGTATTTAAATTCAAGGATGGGTGATGTCAACATCAATAATGACATGTTACTTATTTCTTGGCAGATTTGGCTGCCACCTTTGACTTCACTGACTTTTTTCTAAGCATTATGCTTTTGAGCTGATCATTTCAGTTATTATCATTAATGTCGTTGTAGCCATTTTGTGACCGTCACTTTTAATTTCACTACTTTTTTTCACCCTGACTTTTAAAGGCCACTCCTTTTATACAGCTTGACTGTTTTTGCATGGTTACATTTACAGTAATGCTTCAGCTACAAGTTGTGGCCTGTTGCTGTATTACAAGAGCTATCTGAATACTTTTGCGGGTCTATTATTAACTGAAATGGAAACATGGCTACTTTAAAAATTGCAACAAAATACCTCTACAAATACATGCGTATTATTCACAAAATAATGGCAGCATAATTGCCACATCCCTGCATTTTTAGGGTTGCACCATTTGTTTTCAGCTTGAGTGTTTTGCATAGATGAAATAATGGGCATTAAACAATTTGTGTGCCATATAGTGATTGAAATAGTGTATAAACCTTATATTTAACGTGTGTATATGGACACTTATTTGAATAACACACTGATAAGCAAATTGTGAGTGCTGTTTGTTTCCAAAATATATAGGATTTGTGAAGAATTAGGTACTGGGGAGTTTGGAGCAGTCAGTCGTGCCATGTGGAAGCCTACCAAGCAAGAGAAAGTGGAGGTTGCTGTGAAGACTTTAAAAGCAAATGTTAGTCCAAAGGATAGGGTACGATTTCTCCTGGAGGCTGCCATAATGTGTCAGTTTGATCATGAGAATGTGGTGAAGCTTCATGGTGTAGTGACAGATGAACCTGCCATGATCGTACTGGAGTATGTGCCCAATGGGGACCTGAGGAGTGTACTACTACAATTGAAACAAGTGTTAGTAAACATGTACATTACAATTTAATCATGTACAATGTCTTATAATGTAGGAGCAGGAGTACAAGTATATTGCATGGCATATTAGCATGTGAACAATGATTGCATAATATATTTAAGTAATTGCTGGTGTTAATGGTTGCTGTATTTAGCCCAATTGAGCCACTACATCACATGAAAACACAATGGTATTGAAGGAAAATGTCTAGCTACTGTTAGAGTTCTGGTACTGACAAGGATTCCTAAAGATGTGGTAACACACTTGTTTAGACCACACAAAGGTGAAATGCTTGAATTTCATTGGCTCCTTACAGGTATCTAAATCCTGTAGATCCCTTGTTCATGTCTCTATAGATCCCTGTCTCTGGGGCGATACAAAACACCAATTATGCGCCTGTAAAATTGGCAATGCATGGGCATTTAACTGGATAGCAAAGTGCCGCAACATGTGTATGAGTTACAGGGAGGTGTATTGGGCTTTTTAACACTACATTTCTCGTGTCACAAGCAGCTGTGAAGGTACAACAATGAGCTGTGGTCTAAATTAGTTAGACATTGAAACACAGGGTTCTACGGAATTTGAAAACCCTCAGGCCCTGTAGTAGTGCCCTTGTTTCGCTTGTGCACCACAACGCAGGGTCTTTCAGGTTTCTACTTTCCGTAGAACCTTGTTTTTCGACGTTATACTACTGCTGTTTTTAGCAAGCTGATATAATCTAGGGTCCTTGGTGCACCTTACTTGTATATTGTACAATGACTGTTTAATGCTTGACTGAATAGGAAAAAAAAAACTGGCCACGTATGCATTCAAATTATCATTTCATGTTAGTAGACAATTACCGAAATATCCATGTTATTTTATGCAATTATTTATCATGAAATAGTGCACCATTTGATACTCTTGTTTACTATTATTTACTCTTGGTAGGAATGAGGTCACTGTTTATGTAAAAGTTCCATTACTTCTACTAAAGTTTTGCCAGGAGATCGCAGCAGGAATTGCTTACCTTAATGGTAAAAACTTTGTTCACAGAGACTTGGCAGCAAGAAACATTCTTGTTTCTCAATCTCATTCATGCAAGGTAGCTAGCAAATTGTGTAGAGCAGTTAGCTACATATTCATAATAAAAGATTGCGGATTTTGGAATGTCACGTGATCTACTTGATGAAAACTACTACATCACATCAGGAGGGAGGATACCGGTGAAATGGACAGCTCCTGAGGTACTAGCTTATTTAGTTGTAAAACAACGATATTTTAAGTGTTTTTAATTCAGGCATTAAACTATAGGAAATATTCAGTCCAGAGTGATGTGTGGAGTTATGGATGTGTACTGTATGAAATATGGAGTTTGGGATGTAAGCCATTTGGTTCATTAGACAATATTAAAGTAAGAATGAAAGAAAGCACATTTTTTGCATGTGCAAAACAAAACTATTTAGGTACTGCAGAAAGTTGATACTGGATACAGACTCCCACCACCTCCTGGTTGTCCCAGAGCTATATACCGAGTGATGATTAAGTGTTGGTAGGTGTATTGTGTTGGGAGAGCTGTATATGCAAAATGGTAATTTATAGGTTTGTAGTAAAAGTGTTTGCTTCCTTTATGCAGTAGATGCTGCATGACACTTGTGTACTTTTCCATGCAGGAATCCTGAACCAAAATCAAGACCACAATCTGAACAGATTACACAGCTGTTGGCTGGTAATCAAAGCTACCTTCTGGGCTGGTCTGACAACGATAGAGAGTTTGCTGATGAAAATGCTTCAAAGTTAGGAGCTCCTTTGGAGTTTGCTAACAATCTTTATTGTGACCTGCAAACAACATATAGACACAATGTATAAGTACATACATCACAATTTGTGTAGTGGGCTTTAATAGCTCTGTCCACAAAACTACATGTACAAATTCTTAAATCAGCATGCAAGCCAGACATTTAGAATGAATATACACAGAAGCACATCGAATCCTATGGACAAGGGAGGATTTCCATAGGATTTGATGAGCTCCTGATATACACAAGTGCTATAAAGCAACCAGCTAAATACTTCTGCACAATATACATGATATGTAATTAAATAAGAATGAAATGTGATTATAGAAGTTAATGTTTAGTAGTCACTCAGATGTACAACTACTAGCAAAATTTCATAAACTGTTAATTCAAGTGTATGTGCTTCATAGTTTAGTTACATGTTTCTGACTCCCTTTATTCATAGGCTTTAAGCCTTCTCTAGTGGGATAGCATTCACGCAATGTGTTGTCTACCTTCTACACATGGTCTCAGTATTCAGTGGATTCTGTGTGGTTAATCTGTATAGCTATGCATTAAGCCCCAGTAATTAAATTTATTCACATTTCTGGAAAATGCTGCACCAGCAATAGTAATACTGATCAACTGGCATACAAGCCATGTTTATTACAGATGATAAATGAAGCATAGCTACTGTACTGTAAAAGTATCATGAAAACCATTATCTATTGAAATCCTGTATAATAGCACTACGTACAAGTTTTAATGCTGTGGCAGACCTAACCACCATTGGATATTTTTTATCATGTATACGCTTGGCATTATACAGGAATGGTTCATTAAAAGAAATGTTATAGTCTAATATATGCTTGCTATGCATATGCACAGCTGTCCACATGCCCATACATGCAAAATATGACCAATTGCAAGCAGTTAATGTTGATCATAAGCTGTACAAGTGTGCAGCCTTCAAAACATGCATGGCTAGTGTGAAAAGGTATATAACAGTGGTGGCCACAAATGTATCAGCATTTACATTATATCATGCACTGCAGCCACTTCTTGGCTGCTACTCTTGTACATCTTTAGTGTACACTTGCTAGCCATATTTGAAAACTGGATTAGTGGACCAAACAATGCAACCAGTAGGAGAATTATTAACAAACGTGGCTAATGAAGAGGCCTAAGAATTATTCGCAAGCACATACTCTTCAAATCCAATTAAGATGTCACTATTATCTGTAAGTAACAGCAAAAAACAGCTTCCAAATTAAGACTGTATGTAGTTCACTGCAAATGTCCTGGCAGCAAATAAAGGAAGTCATAGTTAACAGATAAGAGATGCTGCACAAGGGCTGTAGTATTGATTAGTGACTCCAACAGCAGTACCGTACTTGAAACATTATAGGGATCATTCTGTGGGATGTCACACACAGTATAGCAACAACCTTAATTCCGGTGTAATGGCTGTGTTTTGAACTCTGTTATAATGGTACGGTTAGTTAGAGCGATACGGCTACTGTAGAACTGCTAAAATAATTAATTTTACTTAGGACAGTTAGGCCTCGGCCGATTATGCCAGCTTAATTTAAAGTAATAGGTGACCAAAAACATCAGTATAATGCCAGCATAATAGAGACGATACTTCAGTGTGGAAAATTTAATTAAAGGCTGTTGCTATTGTTCCAGCAGTCACGTGAATAAAAAAACTTTTTCACGTCCCCTAAAGTTGAATGCTCGGGCCGGGCAACCTACTAAACACCGCATTCCCTACAGTTGAATGCTCAGGGCAACCTCAGTACTAGACGCGTTCCCTAAAGTTGAATGCTCGGGGCAACCTACTAGACGTGTGCCCTAAAGTCAAATACTAGGTGCATAGCATACAACTGGGGTGCTTGATAGTAGCAAGAGTACATAATATATATATTTACCCTAAATATATATATTATGTACTCTTGATAGTAGTGTTGCACTGATATGCATTTTTCTCATTTACCGATACCAATTATTTTCCTATTCTTGCAACCGATATGCCGATATTTACCAATGCTCTTCAATTCTTCAGAACAGGGGAGGAGGAGCAGAAAATCACCTAAAGTTTATGTGTATAAACTGCATTTGTAATGATAATGTAATTAATTGCGTGGGCGTCCGACTTTTACAATGTGTTTTGAATTGAATTGAATTTGGTTTTAAACTCCTATATTCGGCATAGCCATTCTTCCATATAGGAGGAGTATACACAGTACATATATGCATTCATACATAGCTACATATACATAATATACATACGCAGCACTAATTACGTACATACATACACACATACATACATGTAATATAATATATTACAAGAAAGAAAAAAAAAGGACCCAAACTTAAATTTTAAAATCAGTAAGTGGTGATGTAAAATGGAAGTAAATTCTTGATAGTTATTGATATACAGTTTTGTCACTAACTCCTTTCATGGAAAAGGAAGCCAAGTAGTCATAAAACATCTAAGCCAGCTTATCAAACAGTGTTTTTAGTGGGACTCCAGACCCTTTGTGAAGAGTGATCTAGCTGTAAGACTCGCACTGATAATTTATTAAGACTGTAAAATCATACAGCAATCACAATATAATACAGTTAAGTCTGACTAGTCGAGCCACTGTCCATGAGGTGTCTTGGCGCCAACAACTCTCTCTGCACGTTCCCCGGACTCCGTAATCTCTCGTTGAGTCTCGTGTGACCTCACAACTTCCCCCTCCTTCTTGTGAATAGTCCCTGGGCTATTCATTATGTGAAATCTTGCTGGCTTCTTTACTAAACGTCCATGTCTGGTGACGGTAACATTGTCTGGAGCCCTCTCTTCAGATTGATCCTCTAAAGATTGGTTATCAGTGGCTGCTTGCTTGTCTAGCCTATTAAAAACTCGGCGTCTCTTTCTCAGCTTGCCAGAGTGCCCTACCCATGGGGTAGCAGTTGCCATTGCTTGGGATAGTCGCTGCCTGGACACATTCAATAGTTCTGCAGTGTTGCCATCTTTCAACTGGATCACTGCATTCGTTGAAGTTAGGGACTTCACCGCAAATGGTCCCTTAAACAAACGATCTAACTTGAACCTAGGTTCTGTCTTCAGCATAACTAAATCCCCGACCTGCAACTCTACTTCTTTGCTTCTTCGGTCATAATATTTCTTCTGTTCTTTCTGTTTCTTACTAATATTCTGCTTGGCCACACTACGAGCTTGTTTCAACTCCATGGCTAGCTCTTTGCCATACTTTGTCTCCACAACAGGATACCTTGTAACTGGCACTTGAAACTCTAACTGACTTGGTAACTGGGGGTCCCTACCATACAGTAAATAAAATGGTGACATGCCTGATGATGCATGTGGTGTTGCTCTGTACGCTAACAACACTGGACCTAACAATTGATCCCAGTCATGGCCTCCCTTATTGACTACCTTTGACAGCATCTGCTTCAAGGTTCGATTGAAGCGTTCTACGAGACCATCAGTTTGGGGATGGCCCCCTGATGTGGGTAGCTGCCTCACACCTAGAAGTTCAGCAGTCTCCTGTAGAACATCAGACAAGAATTCGGCCGCTCTGTCATGTATGATCTTATTGGGTACTCCATGTCTCCACACCAAGTCCTGTAAGCACTTAGCTACAGTCTCTGCCCACCTGTTGGATAACGCATACACTTCGGGCCACTTACTTAAATAATCTTGAAACACAAGGGCATACCTGTTGCCACTCTTACTGACATCTAACTCAACAAAGTCCATTCCAATCATGTCAAATGGGCCTCCAACTGGTATACTCACAAGGGGTGGTTTCCCTCTGTTGCCCTGTCCTCTTACTGATCACAAGTTACACAAGAGGAGCACTTCTTGTACACATCACTTCGTAGTCCACTCCAGTAATAATACTGCTTGATTCGTTGTACCATCTTCTTTGCAGCAAAATGTCCTGCAAATGGCAGATCATGATGTTCATCCAGTAACTTCTGTCTTAAATGAATTGGCACATCTGTTATCACACACTTCAGGACCTTCATAATAAAGAATACCATCTACCACATAGTATCCCTTCTTGGCTAAACCAACCACAATATTGGCACCACGAGGATCAGATGGTAGTGTCTTGTCAGTAAGGAAATCAATCGGTCTTGCCAGTTCTGGGTCCTTACACTGATCTGTCTGCACTTGTCGCAGAGTTGAATCTGGTTCTGACAACTGTAATACATCACTTCCTTCTACTGAAACACTGGTACCATCACTGTCACCCTGACTGGGAGCTCTCGACAAAGCATCTGCCACGACATTAGTAACTCCAGGCTTGTACTCAATCTTCATGTTAGGCAGGAACCTGGCTAGCCATAAATACCAACGAGCAAATAAGCCTTTTGTCTGGCTCTTCAAGTGAACTATAAATGCACTTACTAAAGGCTGGTGATCAGTATACACTGTGAATGGTTGTCCGAGCAGGTAGACTTCAAAGCGTTCCACAGCATAAACTAGAGCTGCCACTTCCAACTGTGTTGGTGCATACTTCTGCTCTGCATTATTAGTTTGCCTACTGGCATAAGCTATGGGGTGCCTTCGACTCTCATCATCAAGCTGTTCAAGCACTGCTCCAAAACCTAACAGGCTGGCATCTGTCCATACAAAGAATTGTCTTGACAAATCTGGTGGGCTCAAAACTGGTGCTGATACTAGCTTCTCCTTCAATTCTCTAAATGCCTTCTCACAATCTGGACTCCACTTAAACTGCACTATACCACCACTAATTGGGTCCTTACGTATTAGTGCTGTTAATGGTCTGGCCACAGCTGCCAAGCTCTGTATGTGTCTCCTATAGAAATTCAACATACCCAAAAACCTTCTCACTGACTTACAGTCTGTTGGCTGGGGATATTCCACAATTGCCTTCACCTTCTCCTGATTAGGGGTCACTCCCTCTGATGATATGGTGAATCCAAGGTACACAACTTCCTTCCTGGCAAACAGACACTTACTGGGCTTGAGACACAGTCCTGCATCCTTAAGTCTATCCAATACAAGTCCCACATCTCTCAAGTGGTCCTCAAAGGATGCCGACACTACCAGAATATCATCCAGGTAAACAAATACTGACTCCCATTCCTTGCCACTGAATAGTTTGTTCATTAATCTCTGGAATGTCGCTGGCGCATTTGTCAGGCCAAAAGGCATACAACGGTACTGGTAAAGTCCCAAATGGCAGGTGAAGGCTGTCTTTGGCTTTGACTGTTCCTCCATCTTCACCTGGTGATAACCTTTCATCAGGTCGAGAGTTGTGAAGTACTTGCCCTCCCTTCTACCAATAGCGTCCACCAGCTCATCCACTCTGGGCATGGGGTATCTATCAGCTACAGTATCCTTATTCACTTGTCTGTAATCAACACACACTCTTAATGTCCCATCTTTCTTACGCACCAGCACCAATCCTGATGCATAAGGACTAGTTGATGGCTCGATACATCCAGTTGTCTCTAACTTGATTAACTCATCTTCAAGTTCCTTCCTGAGAACATATGGCAGACGTCTTGGAGAAGTCTTCACTGGTTTTGCCTCACCAGTATCTATGACATGCTCCACCAGACCTGTCTCTCCAAGCTCTGTGTCTTCTAGAGCAAAACAACTATGCTTACACAACAATAATTGTTTAAACTTGCCACACTCCTCTTCAGAACAGGCACCACCAATTACTAACTGGCTCTCTAGCTCTGCTTTCCTCTGGCTGACCTCATCCTCAGTGAGTTCGTCAAGCCTTGCAACATCTACTGGCAATGGGTCTGTGTTGCTCCACACTGGGTCATCTTGACTAACAAGTTCCACCTCTTCCACACTGCCCATTGTTGTGCCTTGTTCAATCGCTAATGGCTCACCACTCCAGTTTGTGATAGCTAGCACTCCTGATGTGCTGCTGTTCCACACCTCTTCAGTAAAATCACACTGTAAGTTAGCCACCGTCTCACTTGGTGTAACCATTCCAATTGTCTGAAGAGCACATACAGGTGTACCCACCACATTCACTTGTACAACCTTAGTTTGGAACGGTCCAATACGCAGGTGCTTGTCTAGTACCACAATCCTACTAGTGTCTGTACTAGGAGAAGTAGATACACACGCATTTGTGCTAGGAGTAACTGTTGCACACACATTTGTGCTAAATGCTACACTCACTTCTGTATTAGAGGATACCGGTGTACACACCACTGAGTTAGGGGTTACTGTTTCTGTGTTGTTAGTGTCCTGTGAAGTAGCAACTTCCTTCACAGCTGGTCTGACCATCTGACCGCTGGGATGAGTGATTAAAAACCCAAACAATTAGTCCCAAGTACTAGTCCACAGTTCCACAACTCACCATTCCAAAGTGGTCTATTGGAGTTCAAAACATAACATGGAACCTGTAGAGTCCTGTCTGTGCCTTCAACTGACACTTTGAGTTTCACTAGAGCCACAACGCCCAACTCTGTTCCATTAGCTCCTATTGGCTGTCTGTCTAGCTTCAGGTTCCTTGTCTGGTACTGTTCCTTTGTCCATCCTTGGGCCTCACGCACCTTAGGAAGCAATTCTCTGCGAACAATAGACACTTGGGCTCCATGGTCCAATAGTGCCCTTGTCTTAACACTATCCACAATTATATCTACCTTGTAAGTTGGACCTCTGGTAGGTACCTCAGCAACTTCAATTTCACTACCAGTACCAGCACTCACTGTCCTCATCCATGGGTCAACAGACTCCTTGCTAAGCTCTTGGGTAAGCTCAGGTTATAGCACATTGGCTCCTGGCTTCTGGGTCACTTCTGGACAATCTTTAGCCATGTGTCCCTTCAACTTACACTTATAACACTTGATGTGTTGCATACTAGCTTCACTCTGTAGAGTAGTCTTCACTGTACCACTCTTCCTATGGGTAGAATCCTTAGAGTTTGTGCCTTTGCCTTCATCAGGCTTCTTACCACTAGTAATGTCACTACTTCTCTTAGTAGATGTATAATGTCTACCACCAGGTGGCTTCTCAATTGTCTCCTGACTGCGACGCTTTCTCTCAGCTACTGCTGATTCTGCTCTAAGCAATTTCAATAACAGTTCCTGAACTGAGCCATCTGTAATCTCCTTGACCTCTTGCTGCAGCTCTATTGGCACCTTATTCCACAAGATGGACTCTAGAATACTATCACCAAGCTTCTCAGGAGCCATTCTCTGATACTCACGCATAGCATTCAATAGTCCTTGTGCAGATCCAAATTGATCATAGCGGAGTTCATTACACCTCTGGTAAGCAGTTCGGGGGTCAACATGCACTCCATATTGTCCTTGGAACACTTTCACAATACTCTTCCAATCTGCTTTCTGCTCAGTAGTAAGGGTCCTCTGCCATGTAGCCTTGGCAGGGCCACTCACAAACCAGGAGAACCATCTAGCTCTCATGTCATCTGTCCATCCACAGTCCTTTGTGGCTTCTTCAAAGTCATCAAGTCACACCTCAAATGTGCCGTCCTCAGTTCGCTTGCCTGAAAACTTCTCAACACGACTGGACACTTCTCTGAAGCCTGGGGGGTGGGGACGTGCTGCACTACGTCTTTGTACCTGGGTCGACCTACGACTAGAGGTCGTACTTCCAGCAGACTCGGACGAAGATGACTCGGAACCATCGTGCTCTGACACTTCTGACTCTTTCTTGCCTGAGAGTTCCGTTGTCTTTCTATTAGGACTCACGTGCCCCGAGTAATGGCGTCAGAAAATGCTACTGCCACAGGGACCCTGGATGTCGTCTGCGGGACTTTGCAGGCTAAGTTGTTAACCGGTGACTTATCCAGTGGTTCCAGCCTTTGTATTTTGTTGGACTCTAAGACCATTACGCCATGTCAGTTTCAGCGTGAAGCAGGAAAAGCCGCGGCTAAGAATTGGAAGACCACTATCCGTTATAGGGACAAACCCTTGAAACATTTTCTAGAAAACAATAAATACTTTAGGATTAAGGAAGAAAATCCATCCCTCCTGGAGGAGACTGAGTGTGGCCCCGACAAGACATTGGGTGACCTGCAGTTCGATTCCTGGGGTTGGAGGGATTTTTTTCCTTACTTTGGCCCCTTTTCTGTTACACCTTTTCAGCTATAAGTCATTAAGTCTAAGTCCTTGAAATTAGGTTAGGTAATCCTAAGGCTGCAGCACATGTTGCTGCAGACCTTCAGTGCTGGTCACTGTAAAGCAATAATACAAAAACTACCTGGATTCATTTGGAAAACGTTGCTGTCGCTTCATTATTCCTGATGACGCCCCCCCCTTCTCCGGTGAGGACACAATCCCCTATACATCCTACCCCACAGGATTCTCCTCGTCCTCCTGAAGTTCGGGATTCTCTGTCTCAGGTGTCACCGTCTTGTCCTGAACTTCCTGAGTTTCCACCAGTGGCAAAGTGTGATTTTATTTGGGGAACTAAAGATTCTAGCAGTTTTTGTGAAGATCTGAATGTTGTCTATAGAGAGGTGGTTCATTGGCGAAGAAATGTGTTTGAAGTACCCCGTGGTTCAGCTGGTAAGGCCTTTGTTTGTGAGTTGGCAAGATTGTTTCGTGCTGTGGGGCAGGGCTCTGCCTTGGAGTCTATTGCCCTCAAGGCTGTGTTCGTGGCCTGCTCAATCTTGTTACAACGTACTTCTCCTTGTTCTAAACCTGTGGACAATGGAAGAATTCTGGGTGGGAGGATGGCACTCTGGAGGAATGGCGACCTTCTTGGTCTCTTACACGAGGGCAAAACTATTCAGGCCCGTTTGAAATCTGGATGGGGGCGTCAGTCAAGTGATCACTCCTCTCGTCTATTTGCCAAGTTGATGTTTGAAGGAAAGACCAAGGCTGCCCTCCAGCTATTGGATGAACAGGGACATGGAGGAGTTTTGAATTTGTGTGACAATGTTGTTGTTGATTCCACAACTTATTCAGTTAGAGATGTCCTTAAGTCTAAGCATCCTTCTGCACAGCCTTTACATGTAAACTGTTTACTGCCTGATTGGGCTAATCCACCTGTCATCCATCCTGTAATATTTGACCCTTTAGATGGCTGTGTCATTCGTTCTGCTGCACTCTGGACCACGGGTGCGGCTGGTCCATCTGGTGTGGAAGCTCGCTGTTGGAGACGTCTCTGCACTGGTTTCCACTCAGCTTCAAGTGAGTTGTGTGCTGCTTTGGCTTTGTTTGCTAGACGTATCTGTACTTCATTTATCTCCCCAGAAATTCTTTCCCCTTTTGTGGCTTGTATATAGGTTGATTGCTTTAGACAAGAGGCCAGGAGTGAGGCCTATTGGAGTTTGTGAAGTTGTGAGGAGGATTGTGGCCAAGGCAGTCCTTTCTGTTATCAGAGAAGACATCCAGATTGTGGCTGGTCCTCTGCAAATGTGTGCCGGTCAAATGGAGGGTGTGGAGGCTGCTGTTCATTCAGTACGTGAGCTTTTTGGTAATGAGGATTGTGATGCTGTTTTACTTGTGGATGCAAGTAATGCTTTTAACTCATTGAACAGGATAGTTGCTTTACACAACATTAGACAGCTCTGCCCACCCTTTGCTCCAATCTTGATTAATATTTACCGGTCTCCAGCTAGTTTATTCATTTCAGGTGATGTAATACTGTCGGAAGAGGGAACTACCCAAGGGGATCCGTTGGCCATGCCCTTTTATGCTTTGGCCACAATTCCACTTCTGGGGTGTCTCTCTTCGGGAGTGGAGCAGGTTTGGTATGCTGATGACGCTTGTGCTTGTGGGAAGTTGACTGTTTTGCGTAAGTGGTGGGACTGTCTGTGTGAAATTGGCCCTTCGTTTGGGTACTTTGTTAACGCGACCAAAACTTGGCTTATCATCAAGGGACATTTGCAGCAGGATGCTGCTTCAGTCTTCGGTGGTTCTGGAATTAGAATATCTATGGAGGGCCGCCTTTATTTGGGGGGCTGCTATTGGGTCTGATAGTTATGTGAATAGTTTTGTTGTTGAGAAGGCTAAGGGCTGGTCTGCAGAGGTTAAGAGGTTATCAAGATTTGCGGAGAGTCAGCCCCATGCTGCATACTGTGCCTTCACCCATGGTCTATCCAGTCGTTGGCTGTTTGTTTTTCGGACAGTTCCTTGTGTGTGTGATGCTTTTCAGCCACTGGAAGATATGATTCGCCAAGTATTTATTCCTACTTTAACTGGCTGTTCACCGCCCAGTGATAGTTCACGGCTCCTGTTTGCCCTTCCTGCTCGGTGGGGAGGCCTGGGTATTTTTGTCCCCACAAGAAGATGTGTTAGTGAGTTGGCTGCATCTCGTGATGTCACGGAACCTCTTAGTCAATGTAAATTGAATCATGATTTGAGTTTTGTCGAGGCTGTTGCCTCTCAGCAGGCCAGAAAGGCCCTTTTAAGGAAAGCCGAATCTGAACACTGTTCTACACAATTTGCTGAGCTATACCAACAGCTTGGGCCTTCCTTGAGGCGTGCGATGGACTTGGCTACTGTTAGAGGTGCTTCAAGCTGGCTCACCACCTTACCTTTGAGTGAGCATGGTTTCACTCTCCATAGATCTGCTTTCCAGGATGCTTTGGCTTTGAGGTATGGTTGGTCCCCACTTCGTCCTCCTTCCCTTTGTGCTTGCGGAACCTCCTTTTCTGTTGAGCATGCTTTGTCCTGTCCCAAAGGGGGTTTACCTTCCTTGCGTCATAACGAGATTAGGGACCTTACTGCTCAGGGGCGGATCCAGAGTTTCGAAAGAGGGGGGGCACCTTTCTGAAAAACAGTTGAAGACCAAAAAAACTTGCTGAAAACCAATTGAAGACCAAAAAAAAAAAAAAAAAAAAAAAAAAAGGTCACAACAATAATAGCTAGTTATCCTTACCAACTATATCACGTCTGTTATGTAAATTAAAATCCTATTTGTAGCTTCATAGGTAAGCTACACTGCCTCATGAACATTGTGACTGCTTTATTAGAGTAATTGACTGCTTTATTAGAGTAATTGACTGCTCTATTAGAGTATCTCGATCTTGTATGCAATTTCTTGAAGGGGGGGGGGGCATTTGCCCCAAATGCCCCATCCTGGATCCGCCACTGCTGCTACCCTTCTTACTGAGGTTTGCTCCCAGGTGTGTGTTGAGCCAGAGTTACAGCCGGTTCAGCATTCTGATGAGTTTCCTCTTGCCACCTCTAATACTCAGGATTCGGCTCGCTTGGATGTTGCTGTAAACGGCTTCTGGGGTGGTCGTTCGGAGAGATGTTTCATTGATGTCCGTGTTTTTAACCCTTTTGCTCCTTCTAATAGTTCCTCCTCTCTGTCGTCCACCTTTAGGAAGCATGAAAAGATTAAGCATCATGCTTATGGTCAGCGGGTTCGAGAAGTGGAGCATGCCACTTTCACTCCAATTGTTTTGGCTGCCACTGGCGGTTTAGCCCATGAGGCTACTGTTTTTTATAAGCGACTTGCTTCTCTTCTGGCCAAAAAGTGGGGAGATGATTATTCTGTGGTTCTGGGTTGGCTGCATTGTTGCCTGAGCTTTTCGTTGTTGCGCTCGGCAATTCAGTGTATTCGTGGCGCACGGCTTCCATTGGTGTTTACACCAGGACTCCACAGTCAGTGGACTTAGTGACTGTGGAGTCCACTGACTGTGGAGGATCTAAATTGTACAACCCTAATAACTGAAACAGTCCTCCTTGCCAATACGTAGTTTAGGATCTAAATTGTACAACCCTAATAACTGAAACATAAGGCTATTATACATTTCATCTTGCAATCTTTATAGGTGCTAACAATGTACCACTGAATTTAGTAGATAACAGCAAATTCCGTGTATTAATTGAAGAATTGGATTCTTGGTACAATTTTCCTCATTGATATAAAATGGGAAATAAAATTGAAAAATCTATCAAAACACCAAATCTAAAGTTTATGGAGGTCTAGGGGGTGCTACCAAGGTTAGTATAGGTGAAGATATCTAACACTAAAACTAAAATGAAACTAAATACTAACTAAAATTACAGAAATATGGGGTACCAGAACTAATACTAACTAAAACTGTGGTGGAATTGGGGTACTAGAACTAAAACTAACTAAATCTGTAGTAGACTATGGGTACAAGAACTAGAACTAAACTAAAATGAATTTGCTGTACTAAAACAACACTAATTTCTTGGCCGCCACCTTGGATTTCACATCTTTTTTCACCATGGCCTTTTTGGGGGCCGCACCTTTTCACAGCTTGGCTGTTTTTGATTAGATTAATAAATGCTGGCCTAAGACCCACTTGACCCGGACAAAATGTGACCCAAATGACCCACATAATGCGGATGACCTGGCCAACTTACAATGCTGGTTGAGATAAGATGGTATAGTGGCGGATCTAGAAAATTTCAGAGGGGGTTTCAGACTCCATTCAATTCCAGCCTAGCTGTAGCTACTGAAGTCGAAGACCAAAAAAAAAGGGTCACAGACCTATTGTTGAATGCCATAAATGCATGTAATTTCAAAGGCGAAAATATAAAGTTTCGCCAGTAGAAAGTCCTACTATAACGCACTATGTATAACTCGTGGTGATTTTATCCCACACGACGAGTCGTCAATAAATTTGGGGCGCGCACTATTTTCAGAGGGGGTTTCAACTGAAACTATTGCAACCCCCCTGTATCCGCCACTGTGGTAGATGGAAGATCATTTATATAGATCAGAAAAAGTTAGGACCCAGAATGCTTCCCTGGGGAACACCAGAGATTACAGGTAGGCAATCTGACAGGCTGTTTTCAACAGAGATCCAGTCAACAACACAGTATTACAGATATGCTTAATTACCTTCAATGCAGTGTTTATTCTAGGGTTGTTGGGGGGGACTTTCCCCCCTAAAATCTCAGACTCACCCCCTAAAATTGTGAGTGACTACTACACTATACTTAGGTTTAGCAATGACATACTAAACTTATCAAAAATGCTCTGAGATTCAATCTGAGAGTGGTTAATATGTAAAATTTTCCCAGGTTAAAAATTGCAAACACAAACCTTAAAGTGCTCTCAGTATATATTATAGTGATGGCCATTCAATATCTGAGAGCTCAAGTATTGAATAAAAGCATGCTTAACTCTCAACATTGTCATTAAATGCCATCTCAAAAAGTGCATATAGTTTTATAAAATCCCTACTTTCGGAATGGCATGCACAGCCATCCCAACTACCCCCAGATATAATATCAGAAAGCCCGATATTAAAGTCTTGTTTTGCCATAACCATGAGAATGCCCTAGTATTTAATTTCAAACACCCTAAGTTTTAAATTATTTCTTGGAAGACATCTACATCATTATGTCGTCACTATCGTGCACTCATACATCAAGCTCTATAACTGAATTCACAAAAATCAACACTCATGAGCCTTAAATTCCTAACCAGATTGGCAACTATTTCAACTGCTTTATATAGTTGTGAACTTGGACAACTATATAACAGACTTTCACCTGGTCACCCCCTGAATTCCTGATTCCCCCCAAAGGAGAAATCCTAGAATAAACACTGCTTCAATGGCCAAGTTTAAAAAGTAGGAGAAGGAATGCTAGACTTATCTTATTATTCAAGATTGTGAGAAACTTATTGGTGCTGCCAAATTGTTGTTAACCTCAGCCAACCCCTGTATCATATACTCGTGCCAATAATCTCCTAAAATTTGCACAGCTGCAATCCAGAATTGATTTATACAAGTATTCTTTTCTGCCAAAAACAATTATTGATTGGAATAACTTGAAAATTAAGTTGATAACATTGACACAATTAACCTTGACACTTTTAAGAACATTATAGATAAGTAATTTGTGATTTGTAATGCACATTAGCGTGTTGCCCCTGGTGGGCTTTGCTAATTAATAATAAAAAAAATAGAGACACACTGGGATCTGTTACTTAAATAGTTTATCTTCCATAGAGTGCCTGTGATTCCTATGTTCCATAATGTAACCAATAATTCGTTGTGTGGCATACTATCAAAGGCTTTCCTGAAGTCAATGTAGATGGTGTCTATTTCTTCCCTCAAAGTGATTAGCTGATGAAAGCAGATGAGAAGTTGTTGTTGAGTTGAAGCGTTACTTTGAAAACCAAATTGATGCTGAGTAATGGAGGGAGCTATTGTATCTATCACTTTGTCATAAACTAATCTTTCTAGCACTTTAGAGATGACACATGCAAAGGGGTGAAATTGGTCAACAGTTGGCAACAGAAGTTTTGTCTCCAGATTTGAACACAGTAATTATTTTTGTGTTCGTTGTTTTATTATTGAAACTTACCCTTGAACTTACCAGAGGTCCTTGGCAGAAAACAATGAATAGTGCTACACCATATCAAATTCACTTAATTATTAAAATCTCTGCTACAGGGTTTTGCAGAGTTCTTGCACTCGGAATATTTTAGCACATGCGTATATTCGTCACAATGGCTACATAAACAGTCTGAAAGCATGCCTATTTTGTATATTCCGACATCCTGGATAGCCACTATTATCCAAAACAGTTGTGTGATTACTTAAAATGTTAGAAAAGTAAGCAATACTTGAACAATAGACTGTTTTCTCAATTCAAGTGCACATGCGCCCAAAACCCAAAGTGCAAGAACTCTGCAAACCCTGTACATTGAACAGCCTACAAACCATTCCAGGCAAGTCTTGGTAGGAGCCTTGCAATAACATATTTGTGGGTGATGTCACTGCTGATTGTCTGGGTGGTGTAATTGAGGCCACACCACCATTGGTATTGACTCCAGTTACAATACTGTGGTCAACATTCAGCTAGCTAACAATTGACCAATCAGCTTAGTCTGAGATTATAAAATGCTGTAAGAACTACCTGTACAAGATCAGTTATCATAATAGATAACTGATGTCAGATCAGCACAATATCGGTAGATCGGTAATAAATTTCCTAGATCGGATAAGTATCGGTAAAGTTCAGAAAAGTTGAATCAATACATCTTTACTAACAATAGAATCTGGTTTCACCCAATCACAAAAATCAACACCCATGACACAGCCTTAATAGACTTTTTGTTTGCTGGAGAGTTGGTAAAATTACTACAGAACATACATGGCCTTCTTACCCAAAGCATTACTTCAAGAGTAAAAGAAATAATGAACTGTTTATTTATTAGACAACTATCCCTCTAGGGACCTGCAAGGAGGCTAACAGTAAGCCTGTGAAGCAGGGAGTCAGAAACCTGTAACTGAAAACTATGCTGAATGCAGAAAAAAATCCCAGGCCAGGCAGTGACTTGATCCACAGACAGCTTGCAGTCTAGGAAAGTGCCTGAAGAGCCACACAACCTGGGAAACTATGTACTATATAGACAAGTCATAATACTCTCCCACACAGGGAGAGTACAATCACCCACACCTGTTGTTGTATGTTGGCTCTGTACTTGTTAATCAGTCCTTTGATGCTTCCTGTATTTTGGTTGTGTCACACTTGTAGGTTTTCTTTGTGGGATAACTATCAATTGTGACTCATATGTGAGCTTCACACATTATGCATACATGTGCTGTTGTCTACCAATGGTGAATGTGAGGCTACCTACATTGGGTTGTTGCTTAATCCCCAACCTCTGCGCAAGGAGGGGGGTTTGAATTTTCAAAATCAAATTTCTGCCTGTGAGGATGGCCAAATCTCTAGTGTACTTTTGGACACAGCATGGAGGTACATAGCTAACCTGTGAACAGTCAAATGGGACAAGTTTTAAGGGACTATTCCCAGGCTTTAGTGGGGTACTACACGCATAAGTCCTCCAGTAGATAGCTTTCAAATGTTTTTGAAGCCCTACACTTGTGATAATCCATGGAGTTTGTAACCACGTGACAACTGACCGATTTCATCATCATGCCATTTATGGATAGCTACTGGTTAACATACCAGGTGTTGTTTACGTTATATTTATATGGCTTACCTAAAAAAAGCACTAGTATGGGTTGTGCGGTAAAATTTCGGCTTGCATGGAACTCTTGATAGCTAGCACATAAAATGCTGGTATGTGCGAGCTGGAGATTTGCAGCATTTGCCTAATAAAATGGTAGCTAAAAAACCGGCATCATATCATTGATGTAAAAGACATGAACAATATTGATACTCACACGACCATAAATAGCAAATGCCAAAAATGGGCGTGGCAAGGAAATTAAAGTGAAAATATTGTTAGTCCATTCTGGACACTGTACAGACATTGAGAGGGCAATCCCTGCAACTTCGTCAAGAAGCTTCGGTATACTGCGCCGTTACCCTTTTAAAGTAACACAGTCTTTTCACCTTGCACAATAAGGCCACTCCAAATCAATTTTCTGTCAGTTCAGTCATGCACCCTGGCATATTTGCATGCGGGCGGGCGATCCATTTCTATCGTACTAGAATATCGGCAGCTTTCCAAGCCATTATTTACCTGGCACAACCACACAAAGCTGCAATACTGCGTAGGACTGCCGCAAACCAGCTGCACAACCTTGCCAGCCAAACATAATCACTGATGCTTGCAGCTACATAGGAAAGCCAGTCCAACTAGTGGACAGTAGTGGTGTAGGCTCGCTTAGCCAGACTTTTCTTTCCTCAGCTTTTTACTTATCAACTCGGATTAACCATAGTTAAAGCGTCCGGCTACTCCTATTTGCATTAATTAGTGTGGTCCGACCCATAATTGCATAGTATATGTACGTAGTTCGATGATAGGCGCAGCGTCGAACGACTCGATATAATGACTGTGTGGGATGGACAGGTAAAGCTGTACTTACTTGCCAGCATCGTGCTCTTTATCAGTAAGTTTGATGGCGCATTTGTGTCAGATGTTTTATGCGTTTCAAAATTGCAGCGATATGTTGTACAGAGGGGCGGCAACCTGAAGTTTGTTCCACACTCCTACTGACGCCTAATCGGACTGAACACAAGATCATAGTGGGAACTAAGAACGTTATATTGAGGTGTTCCTGTGCTGATAGGCTGGCTAATGCTACATGGAAGTTTAATAATGAAAGCATAATACCACAGGAAGGTGCAGTCACAGCATATGATAGCCTGACCAAAGGGGATGTCAATATTGCCTACAGTGTTGCTATTCTGAACATAAGAGAATTCTCGATTGATGTGCCGAGTAAATATGTATGTCACCATGACAATGAGATCAGTCCATCTGTCGCTGTTAACATTAGCTTAATAGGTGAGCATTACTATAGTGGACAATTTGTACACTTATCAGGCTCCAACTACCCTCTGTCCTAGAAAGGTGGGTATTTGACTTTGTAAAAATCAAATTCCCTATCTGCAGGAACAAGACAAGTGGTGAACTCCCCACAGTGTAACAGCTTACAGGAAGTGCATAACCTGTAGCTATGACCTTTAAGGTCAAACAAGTGCTTAAAATTTTGAATGTACAAGTGGAGCTTTTTTAAAGATCAAATTAGGTAACAAGTCCCCCACTGTACCCCCAGAAGAGTTGCACTGTAAGAGAAGCAGTGAATGCTGTGGCAAATAGTGAACATCACTGCACATTTTAGTGACTAACACTAAGAATTTCTGGTGACATTCATTATTTGCCACAATACTGTGGAACCTCTCTTAAAGGACCCTCCTTGTAAAGGACACTGTACATTTAACCTCTTTATAAAAGATGGTTTCTGCGGTCCCTATAGACTTTTACCACCAAAACAATATTATTACCTCTGAGAAAGAACAACCTCCTTATAACAGTAAAATTTCATCAAATTACTTGGTCACAAAGTGTCCGTTTAATAGAGATTCCACTGTATCCACTTTTACAGAGTGATTGGTGTATTAATTATATTAGACAATGGTATACAACGTTTTGTTTGATGTGTGGAGGTCTCTTATTTGCAAAGAAACCTGGTATCAGGTGTCTTACCAGCAAGACACCTGATACCAGGTTTCTTCATCCACAAAATGCAATTAGCCTTTTGTGGACAACTAGTATTTTGCACATCAGTAAACACCAAGCGATTGCAAGCAGATTAAGAAATTACACTCAGGTACACTCGGTGTTATTGAACTACAAACCTTCAGCTGAAATGCCCTCTGTTTACAATGGGAGCTCTCTATACTAATTCACTGCTTCTACGCCACTGTCTAAAACACTTAGACACTAACAATAGGCGTCTTCGAGCTATTGCGGGTGTCTAACTATTACTAAACTATCTCCATATAACTATTCCAATGGAAAAAAATAGCTGGCTAAGAATAATGAAATAAAGGCTTGCTCTTTGAGTAGTGGATGTGGTTAAATCTTGTGGTTTGAGGTGTACTTGTTTGTTGTGCTTAACATAACTGTTTGAGCTGCAATAGAATTTGGTACATATTTGCTGTCCAGGGGAGTGACCATGAATATTATCATCCAATTACTACCTAGTGTGTTTGCGATACACATCTTTGTAATTGCCCACCTAAGATGCTACCTAGAAACCAACCTATCAAACTAAGCACACTGTTTAAAATCAGCCTAGATAAATACCTGATAATTTTTTTTATTACATTAAGTGAGCTGCCACTAAATTTTATCATCTACAAAACTACAGATTTATGCTGACTGACCGACTTACTCTCTGTTGCTTCCAGACAATGTTTCAGGATAAATCACTCAAATCAATTCTTTCACCATGCAAGGATCATCAGTTGCATTTGAAAGTGCCTTTAGGGATGCCAAAGAAAGAATACTGATTGCTATATTAACCATACCTGTGATGAAGATCAAAACTGATATACACAACACACTGTGGTATATAATGTATAACTGTTATACCACAATTTGTGGCTATGCTTGCCATATATGCACACATTCCTCACTCAACGCTGAACAAGTCTCTATTTAAATTGATCAACTATCATTTACCTGGGCTGTTGAGTAGATTGTTAATAAACTCTTGCCTCCTTCGTGAATAACTCAGCAATTACAAGCAGTTGGGAAAGTCATTGATAAAAGCTCCCAAACTCCAAACCCACTAAATGCATATGATCCTAACAAATTCGCTAACAAGTACTGTTTCCTTTCATACTGTTATCTCTGACAATTCCATCTTCTGGGGTGTGGTATATAATAGTTATAGCATGATTACATGTGACTGAAATATGTGACCGGATATACAAAAACCCAACATAATGGTACATTTTTCTTTTTTTTATTGTTAAATAATTATAATCTATTTAGCCAAATGTATGCTCTGGCCAAATTTCAGCCTTATATGCTAATGACTTTTGGAGTTACAGTCCTACAAAATAGCAACAACAGAAAGATCATTTTGTACAACCAAGTATTAAAAAAATAAATTACAGACTGTTACAAAAATGGCTGTGACTTATGAACATCATGAAGTACAGAGTTTCAAATTGCACCATTGTGTTTGCCATAAATAAGGGAGTCCATAATTGGGTAAGTTTTTCTTCTATTACCTTTCTGCACTACATATAGAGAGAAAATCAGTGAATAAAGATTGATCATGTACGATTGCTTCAATATGACGTAAACAAACACCGTCTACTGCAATGAAGCAAAGATTTTGAACTCACCTTGAGTAGGTGAATACGATGATGTCCAGGTTTTTATTATTAGACCCTTTCTTTACAAAGAACAAAGCATTAAAAAAATTTACAAAATTTTTAAATTATGCAAATATTTTTACCCATTGTAATCAATGGCTTATACTGAAAATTTAAGCTTACATCATTATGCCAGGTTTTCACAGATCCAGTCACATACAGTATAGTGCACTCTACCCTTAGGTGCTGCAGTACTTTTGGGTATTGTACATAAATTTCTGGTATATCTTATGCCTGTGTGGCATGGAATCTAAATTGTGGTGTTTTACCTATGGTGTTATGGTACTAAAGCAGTTAGCAGTTTTTATATCACATGACCTCACTTGAACAAAAATTCATGTGTTGTTTTCTAATATATACTAGGGCCTAAACGAATTAAGTTAAGTGTTGATGGTTTAGTGGTGGTCACAGGCCATGCCTCTATAAGGTTTTAAGGTTTCTATGTGGTGCTAGTCACTTGTCTCAACTGTATAACAGTAGTAAAATGTATTTAAAACCTAGTAACCACAAGCATTTTTACTTGTGGTATTCAATTTCAAGTTTTCTCAGTAAAACTGTTGAGTCAGTACAACTGTATGTGTGTTACAAACTTTTGAGACATGCATTTAACATTTAACATGCTGTGATTTATAATTTGTAAACAGGAACCAGCTCCATTTAAATGTTCGAAAGATTAATGAACTTTAGTTGATGAATGTTCGAACCCTGACAATCCAAGTTCATTTGGACCCTAGTATATATGCATATACATATCATATAGTACAATAGTACTGTATAGTAGGGACGATGAAGGTGTGGGTGTGGTCCACGAAGGAAAATCTACCCAAAATTATCTTCAGAAATCCTTCACGGCCATTTCACAGTATTGGCCAGGTATAAACAAGCCCAAATATGTATTCAGAATGACCCGAAACGTTTCCGACGAGGTGCTACGAAATTTTTTAAAAATATATTATTTTAGCGAATTTTCTACTAGGGCTAAAACGAATATTCTAAATGAAAGAGAACGAATATTTTTAGTCAAGAACGAATAATAGAATATTCTATATATAGTGTAATACTCTTATACAGTGTATATGTGTTATTTCTTATTATTTGTATTCAATTGTAAAACATCATTAAAATTTGATACAGTATATAGGCAGCTTTTGAAATGAAGTAAAAGTGTCTGATGATGTAGCTACTAGAGGTGTACCGATAAAGATTTTTCAGCTGTATTGATATCTGATTAATTTGTACCTAAAAGAGCTGATACTGATTATATACCGATTAAATTATTGTATATTCGTAAATCAAATAGAACTACAGGTGTAGCTACTACATGATGTATATGTAGCATTGAGTAAAGAGAAGTGATGTAACTTTACTATATTGCTTATGGTGGTGTGGCCTCTATTACACAACCCAGACAATTAGGCACCACAAATATTTTACTATGATACATGCTCCCTTGTCCGGATTACTCCGTATTTTGATTAGTTACCAAGATGGCTGTAATACACAGGTGATCACTTTAGTTGTCCTGTAGTGCAGTTTTTTATTCTTAAAGTGCAGCTAACAGCTACTGTTCTGGGTAAGAATACTTTAACACTAATAGCAGTACTCACACACGCAGTCGTACGGCTTCTCGAAACTTAGCGTTTTATAGAATAGTGTAGAGAGGCTTTCTGTTTGTTTGTAGCGAGCAAAAAGGCTTTTGATAGCTGGCCATGCAAACTAATAGATTCATAGAGCGTTTGTGCCCATTATTACTGAATATGGAAGGCAAATCAGCAACCGATCGCGATCTGATCACCCTCGCGATCACCAATCCGATTATTGGTACATCTCTAGTCCAGTGTCTGATGTTAGAGACTGACAAAGATTCCTCATTACTAGTGTCCGCCATCTTTACTGTAATTCGATGTTTCGAATTCAATAATTCCTTCGAACGAAGTCGAATCGAATACGAATTCGAATATTCGGTATATTCGTTTTAGCCCTATTTTCTACCACCTCACTGCCTCACTGATGCGTTCAGTCAAGCATAGCGGAAAACTGGCTACAGCTACAGCCTTGCTTCTTTGGCAGAAACGCTTCGAATATTGTGGAGGAAAAACCTTTCACAATATTAAATACCTACGATGTGTGCGCTACTGTCTTACTGTTTTACCTTTGATCCTTCTTTACCGTGGCCATCTCTCATGGGTACGGCTTCCATCAAAGCACTCACACCACAGTTCCCCAACATATTGGAATAAATGTGTAGCATAATTGTAGCAAGCACATGATTTTAATGTTGGGATACACCTTGGGATATGCTGCTGCCTGTTCAACATCGCCACTACACGCACAAGAATTACAGTGTTTGCTTTGGCTCCAAGGTGGTTTCTTTTCTGAGTTTAAAAACCGGTTGTATATAGCGCCTTTCTACAGACTCTATGGGTAGCTTTCCCAGAGCACTTTTCAGGGGTACTACAGCTGAAAAATACCGTAGTAGGCCTCATAGGCTCACATATCTCGTCGTCTATAAAGTGGGCGTGACCCATACTTAAGCGAACTAAAAGTAAGAGCAGCCCTGAGGCTTTGTTGAGAGAATTAGTGGAAATAATACTGTAGACACACTATAAAACAGTTGAAAAGATACTTATGTGGGTAATGTGTTGCTTAAAGCGGTTTGTTAAAAATCCGCATCCTTAGGAACGTTTAGCTGTGTATTTCAAGAATTGCAGAAGGGGGTGAATTACTAAATATGGTTATTCAACAAAATTTACAAAAAAAAGTACACAAACAAGTGCAAGAAAAAATTAGGAATTTTCCATATGAGTAGGGACTGCAGCAATAAAAAGCACTGAAACAAGCCGCTGAGACAAAACACAACTGAATGATTGCATTTTAATCCCTACTTTAGCCTGCTATGATGTATGGTTAAATTAGGAATTAAAATGCAATCATTTAATTGTGTTTTGTCTCAACAGCTTGTTTCAGTGCTTTTTATTGCTGCAGTCCCTACTCATATGGAAAATTCCTAATTTTTTCTTTCACTTGTATATACATATATATATATATAGTAGTTATAACATGGGCACAAGTGCATTATATTTCAGGCAAATCACAAGTACCCATGTTACAACTAATATATTCTACTTGGGTGACGCACCTGCAAGTGTGCATGGAAACTGCAGGAATGCTTTGTGAGTGTATTTATATGGGACCATGCGGATTTCGATTGTGGATAACGTTGTAAGAGCAACAACAAGGCACTACTGAGAGGCCCAACATAAGTGTATCGTCATGAGCACGCAGATCGCTTCAATTGTGAGTACGCAATTAAACACAGGAAGCCCAAATATGAGCTGAACAGTACTTAGTATACTAGCCATGAATAAACTAAAGCAGTGAATATGTTTACAGCACTATAGTGGCCTAGCAATTATGTCACTAATGTCACTCAGTCCAGTTCCTAACTTGGCTACATAGCTCTTAGCTGCACCATACAGTAGGATTTGGCACAAGTTTCATCTTTCTGCTATATTTCAATGCAGCAAAATGCAACAGCTAATTCTGTGAACTGGAAATGACCTGAATGTTGCATTAGCTAGCTTGGAGCCCATAAGTACCACATAGCCATTCTTGGTACAAAATGACCGAATTTGTCTGGCATGAGTAAACCAGATGCATGAAGGCTGGCTGTGGGCATGCACCTGGTTGCTGTGCATTATACACTGTAGTAATACACAGTAGCTACTGGATGTGGACATGAAACCAACTGCATACTATCAAATGGTGTGTGAGTAATGATTTTAAATTTAATAAAAATTATCCCTTTTGTGGTTTTGTATGCTCTTGAGTGTATTTTTTAAAACTGATCAGCTCAATCTACAAGTATATAAGTTCAATTACAATGTATAGCAAAATTAACTGTTAGTATGGCAAGTCTCAAGTGGGTATCTTTCAAATCATCGCTGTTGTGGCTGAAAATGACTGTTGTTGATTGGTGCCACCGACCCAATTCTAGTCACTTATAAGTGCCCCCAAAAATAGGGTCTGGTCTAGGGTATGTAAATGGGTGAAATGGGATCTATTATACCAGTCCATGATCCAGTCCATAGTCCACAATCAATGTTTTACACCATCCCCAGTGTGTGTGTGACATCGCTCCAGGTGTCAAAACAGCAATATAAAGACGATTCAAGTGCACTAAAATACTTATTTTTACTAGCCATGAAGTAGTGAATACTATTAACACTAATGGCCAAATCAATTAAGCGCTACGCCCAGTGTTAGTCTGGCGCCGCCTGCCCCTTTGCAAAATGTAAAGCTCTGGTGAAATACAAATACCAAATCATTTCAAAAGGAATTCTATTAGACAGCACACGTAATGCTGGTTACGTCAGATGATTACACTTCAATTTGAACAAAAGCATTGTGTTGCCAAGACGATTTCTGTGTGAACATCATTGGCACGCATTAATTGGCTACCACCGAATCTGGGCGGTAGAAATGATTTAGCATTTGTATTTCACCAGACCCTTACTTTTTGCGAAGGGGCGGGCGGCACCAGACTAGCCCAGTGTCTGGACATCACCACATCACCACATCACTATTGAATGCAACATGTTCAATATAAACTAACCTGTGACCTTCGTCAATCAGTAAAACAGCGAACTATCTTCTTCTCCAAGTCTATGATCTATGCTTTGGCTCACTTTACAAAAACTAAAACCCACTATCAATCCTGTGAAGTGTCACTATATTAAAGCAGAGTAGATCATACAAAGAAATCGAATGATTTCTGAGAATGTTTGGAATGCATTAATGAAAATAGGGATATAACTTGTATATACTACCTCCATTTCTCGTTAATACATTCCTGAGCACTGATAGCAGTGCTATTAGCAATGGTTGTAACACTGGAAGGAGTGCATTGCCTGATATGTATGCACAATGCACGCCCAAGGGCGAGTGCGTATATATCAGGTAATGCACAACTTACAGTGTTGCAACTAATATGTTTCACTTCAAAGTAGCTTTTTAAGTCTTTGAATTAAAAGGTACTTTTTAAAGTAGTTTTAAACCTTTCAAGTTACTTTTAAGTAGTTTTAAGCTGCTAAATTCACATTTTATGTTAAATGCCTTTGATGTGGTTGAGGGTGCCTTTAATGTAGTCTGGTATTAGCCCAGGATCCTTTGTGGTGGTTGAATATGTAATAGTTATACCATGGCTGCGAGGGCTGTGAGTGTATATGTCAGCAAAATCCCAAGCAGCCGTGGTATAAGTGATATATATCACTTGGGGCGCACTCACCTAATAGGTGAAAGAACTAATGAGAACTCATCCCATTTGTTTTATACAGTAGCATCTGAAGATCGATCGTGGTTTTAATAGTGTGGGCTAATAGCCATCAAAACGTTGTCCATATGTTAAAACGATACGTTACTATGCTTCAACACACAATGTTAGAAAACTTGCGATTGTGGGATGGAGTTAATATTGTTCTCATTTTTGTACTAAGTTAAGCAAGCTAACTTCGCTATTGGGACAGTAAGTAAGTTATTATATTAAGTTAAGTACTTAGGACTGTAAGCTACTAACCTATTTCAATGTAGCAGTAGTAGCTTTGCTGTTCCGTGGTCTGTTCAAAGGCTGATACGTGGTGGGTAGAAATACACATCCACAATTGCCCAAACAATTATTTTGTACCTTCATTATCCTTTAGTAACAACCAACTAGTCTATCTTAGCAAATGTACTAAGCTTAACAACCACTACAAACATGAGTCCCGCAATACAAAGCTCTATGCTGTTCAATATAACAAGTCAAAGCGCATCGATTATTTGAACTGGCTGGGTACCAAAGTCATTGGCAAACCACTTTCCCATGATATTGCCCGGGCAATATCAAGGAAATATCTTGATATTGCCTGGGCAATATGCGAGTTAAACACCAAGTGGTGCCTTTGAATGCCCACGCTAAAGTGGTATATATCATTATGGTTACTTTATCAAAGTTTCATATTAGCTCTTACTATAACACTAGTACTTACTATGTAGCTATCAATTGAGACCAACTGAATCCCACAATCAAAACTGTCTGTTGGTGATAAGGTTTCTTATACATTTTGAAAACCTTACAGGAGGCTCAATTGTAAGCCACAGGAGATCATTGAAGCCCACAATGTAAAGTGCATCTTGCTCACATAGGTTTCATATACATTTTACTACAGTATTCAATAGTAAGAAGCACAAGTACACAGAAAAATTTGGAATTTTCAACTAGAGGAGGGACCATAGAACATCGATAAAAAGTACTGAAACAAGCTGGAGTAGTGCACGATATTAAATCACAGTAAAACAATAAGAAGCATTATATCCCTACTGTGCTCTGTTATATCCCTACCATGCATTTCCATTATGGTATCTTGAGCATAGTAGCGACATAACACTTCTTATTGTTTTACTGTGATTTAATATCGTGCACTACTCCAGCTTGTTTCAGTATTTTTTATCAATGTGCTATGGTCCCTACTCTAGTTGAAAATTCCAAATTTTTCTGTGTACTTGTTTGTTAACTTTTTTTATAAATAATTATTATAAGTGGTGAATCCATGCGTTCCGCATCTAAAATGGCACCACACGCCCCAATTATCATCTGAATAGTGAGGTATCCATTACGCTTCGTTGTCAGCTTTGTTCAACCCGTTACGCAGCATTTTGAATCAAGAACTGTTTGAAAAGCACCTCTGCAATTCACACATACCGAAAGAAATGGTGCCATGAGTGCCCCAGTTATATCAATTATCATTTGAATAGTGAAGTATCCATTACACTACATTGTTGGCTATGTTCAACCCATTACACAGCAGTACGAATCAAGAACTGTTTGAAAAGCACCTCTGCTATCAAAATAGTCATTATGAAAAATACGGGTGATTTCCGTTCTTGTTTCCATTACGAAGGGAAGACATCATGTGCTAATGCCAAATTGACACATTTTGCTATCAGCAAAGATGAATGGGACACAAAGGAGGACACTGGTAAGTCCATGAAGAATGCATTGTGCGTACTGCGGTATGCCAAAAGGCACCTGTTGGGCTGAAGCGATGTCGAACAGTGAAAAAATCAAGCCCGTAGCCTTAGCCGTTATCGAGTTACGCTTGTCTGAAGGCATCAGTCAGTTACTCAGTCAGTCAGTAGAAAATTCCATTAAATAAATATTTTTTTAAATTCCGTAGCAACTTGTTGAAAGCATTTCGGGTTGATCTGAAAACTTGTCTGGGCTTAGTTTTACCTAACCAATACTGCCTCATCATCGTCAGGGAAAATTGAGGCTGGTTTTTGGGTGATCTTATCCCGTGGGCCTCGCCTACTCCTTTGTGGTCCCTATTATACACTACTATCATAGTGTATGATTAAAGTTGTACAGTTTGTGGAATGCAGTAACGAGTTATCAGCACACTTTGCAGTGTGACATCTGGATGTTGCACTGCCAAGTGGGCCACATCACATTTGTAGCATAAAGAATTCCTTTAATCTGAGGTGTGAAAGTGTTACATGACCACTTATACACCTTCTCTTCCCTTTGAAGTGAGGTATGAAAGTGGTATATGTATGTATGTATATTTATATACATATATATATAGAGAGAGAGAGAGAGAAAGAGAAAGAGACCTAATAAAGTTACATAGTATAGGAAGATACTTATTTTGAGATGCTAATTTTTAAAACAATACACACTTGTATATAAAATATGACTTATAAAATGCTGTTAGCTTGTGTGGTTAGACTGCCTGAGATAAGGTCAGACTGCTTGAGAATTCCCAGGAACCTGAAAACTATTCTGGCTCATCCTTGCAATGTTTGCTACCATTTACTACAAAATTCTTGTACTACATATATCTATAAGCTATAAGTTTATTCATTAAATGCCAATACATAATATAATATATTTCACAAGTTAAAGGAAAAATTAGAAATTTTAAGTTTGATTAGGGATCACAGAAAAAAAAAGTAGGGACACAAGGGAGGTTGCCTACACCTCCAGATGTACTAGTGAACATTTAATCCCTAATCCAGTCTATACCCAAGACCAAGACTGAATTAGGGATTAAATGTTCACTAGTATATCTGGAGGTGTAGGCAACCTCCCTTGTTTCCCTACTTTTTTTTCTATGATTCCTAATCAAACTTAAAATTTCTACTTTTTCCTTTAACTTGTTTGTTTACTTTTTTTTGTAACATTATTATAACTGGTGAACCCACGCATACGGCATCAAAAGAAAGGATGGCGCCAGATTAATGGTTTCGTCTGAACGTGCGTCCCAGCTATCATAAACTGCTTCGAAAGTACAGTGGCCATTACACTTCGGTTTCAGCTATGTTCAGCCTGTTACACAGTGCTTCAAACGAAAACAGTAAAAGAGGTCCCTCTGTAACAATCCACTCACCACAAAAATACGACGATTCGCGTGCCCCCAACTATCAATTACTACCTCGTAAGTGCAGCGGCTATATTACGCTTCACTTTCAGCTATGTTCAGCCTGTTACACAGCATTACAAACAATGAACAGTGTTAGAATCATCTCTGCAATCAGTCTAGTCACCATGGAAAATACAGACGATTCCCGTTTACAAACGTACTGTAGGGAAGCCATGCATCGCGCTACTGCGAATAGACACCTTTGGCTGTAAGCAAAAAGAAATGGGACACAAATAAGGACAAAGGTAAGTCCATGATGCGTGCATTGTACATACTGCGGTTTGCCAAAAGGCACATCTTGGGACAAAGCAACGTCGAACAGTGAAAAATCAAGCCCGTAGCCTTAGCCGTTATCGCGTTATGCTTGCCTGAAGGCATCAGGCAGGCAGTTAGTCAGTAGAAAATTCCATTGTATAATTTTTTTTTTAATTTTGTAACAATTTATTGGAAGCCTTTAGGATCGTACTGAAGGCACTTTTGGGCTTGGTTATACCTAACCAATACTGTTAAGGTGCCAGGATAGAGTTGTGAAGCTGGTGAATTTTTTGGCTAGGAAAACCCAAATCTCTATGATCCCTAATAATTATGCATACTGTATGATACAATTTACAAAACTTCCAAATATAGGATTCCTCTTTTCGTCACTATGTAAAATGCCTTGTATGGAAAACATGTGCTGTTTTGGGAGTAGTAGCTTTAGCAAGTGATAAATAGTTTTGTTCCAGGGTATATAAATTAGGGAATGTAGTACCATATATTACGTTGTGTATGTACAGTGTCATTTAATGTGTATGTTTTATTGTTTAGCAAGTCCACGTGTCACAATTGATGATGAAGTAATAACACACTTAGTAATGGATCATAGTGGAGAGAGACTGAACATTTACTGTTCCATGTTTATGAGTAATCCATCTCCTTGTCATGAATGTCATTGGCACAGAGTTCTTTATAATAAATCACATTATTCCGATTTATCTAGTGGTAATAATTTAGACCTCAGGCATACCCTAACAGTGGAAGATGGAGGATATTACACTTGTAGTTATGACAAAGATGTACGAGTGTTTAATTACACTTTTCCTGTTCTTAGTAAGTTCTGTTAATGATTAATAATAATGTAGTAGATAATACAGGGTGTACTTGTTGATAGTACACAAATGTACTGTTTGTGTGCCTAATAACTTGCATTAATTTGTATAGGTAATCACACACATTTGAGTGCAATTAGGGAATAATTGTACGAGTAACAGTCAAAATTGCACGAGGCGAAGCCGAGTGCAATTTTGGCTGTTACGAGTACAATTATTCCATAATTGCACGAAAATGCGTGTGATTGCCTACTAATCACATAGTGACCACCCTTCATGGTTTGTAGTACACATCTATCCAGTTCTATGTGGCCATTAACTTCTACCAGGTGATTGCATCATCCTTCTTTGTATTACATCATTTGTTGTTGCACTTAAAAGGCTTCACGTGTCAGCCATTCTGATTGGCTACTCAAAATGTCTACATATGTTGCACTTGAAAGGCTTCTATTGTCAGTTTCTTTGATTGGCTATTCATTATATCACTTTCTTGTTGCACTTAAAAGGCTTCTGTTATTCCGCTATTTTATTGGCTACTTTACTGTGCAATTACAGAAACAAGGCCATGCGATTTGGGATTAATTGCACTCCTACCATTGAGACTAATGTATGGCAAATTAAATCACTATGTGATTAGAAGGGAAAATATGCTTTGCTGACTAACCAACAGTATACAACAGTATGGAATGAGGTGTACTTTTCCTCCACACAAAGGAATTGTAGATATATTATTTCTTTTGTGCTCTCCACTAACTGATACATTATTTTTAGATAGTGATGTCATCTGATGTCATCAGATTTTGTTGTGTCATATGTACCCACTGTCGTGTGTGTGCATGTGTGTGTGTCATTTGATAAGGTTTGTGTGTGGGTCGGTGCATGTGTATGTGTTGTAACAGCAATCATTGTATGTTTATTGTATGGATAAGTCTGTAACTATTGAAATGAAACATACCTGCTTGTACATAACTACTAACATGGTTGATAGTGTTTACTATTAGCATTTCAATGTTACTAAGTTTGAATGAACAAACAGCAGCAACAAGCAGCTTTTGAGACCAGACGTTATGTTCTGGAAATTCCCCAGTGAACTCTGTTTATTCAACAAGGAAATATTATCTCTGCACAGCCATACAAGTTATGTATGTACCTTGCCAGTTATCCCTAGACCATAAGTAGTTTCATAGACTTTTGATGGCTTTTTCTTGGCTTTTGCTTTTTTTATGTTTTTATGTACCTTTCATAGACTTTTCATGGCTCATATAAAAGCCACATTCAAATAAATACTTGTCTCAATTACAAGCCAACACACACGTAAAGTGAACGTCCGGTCTCAAAATCATAACCCACTCACCGCCACAACCACCATAAGGCGGAATTGATTATAAACGAATTTTAAGCACTCATCAGCTTCTGATGAACATTTTTAAATTAGTAACCCCTGCACTTATCCTGTACCCTTAAGTGAACAGGAACAGGGATAACCAGTCCCTCATGCACAATTGTGGGAAAGAACGCTGTTTGATGGTCATTAATAAACGTTGTAGATGATTTTTTCAAATTGATATTGGCACTACTAACGAAGAGAAACAGCAAGAAGACGGTTACAGTGGTACTTTTGTATGCCTCTTATCAGTGGCCTCATGCACACGTGCAAATGCCTGAAAACCAAACTTGGGAAATAATCGCTTCAACTGTCAGCAGGTTAGCAGTGTTTATTGTGTTAGTACTTCACTGATAAGTTCTAAAACGTTATGTGTGGTTTTCCCAGACCGATTTTTGCACTTTAAAGTTATATAATAGCTTTGTGGTTGCCGCAGCAGCTTGATAATCAAATTCCATGTTCTATAGTGAGTAGGATTGTATATATATGTTATTGCAGTTTAGAAGCAGTAGATGGGGGGCTCTACAAATTTGGTAGTGAGGGGTCTTTTGTTGCCGGCTAACTCTTTTCTTTACTGCTGCTATAAACTTATCAAAATTAAGTTCAGAGCCATCTGAAGGATGAAGGTATTATGAGTAATAACGTGAGACAGATGAACACATGCATGCATGCAACTGTTTGCCTATTGTCGTAGGCCTTCACTGCATAGTGACAACATATTGTATAAAGTTTATAATATTGGTGAATTAAACTCCAGCCCTGGACCTATCCAAAGTAAACGTCCAGTCTGAAATAAAGGCCTTATTCATACAGGCCTGTCAAAATCACTGGAAAGTTGGCAACGGAATACAGTAATATCAATTTTGAAGAAAGGGTACTCAGTAATAATATCGTAGTGTTGTTGAACAGTGAAGAAATCAAGTCCGTAGCATATCCATAGTTCAGTTGAGCTTAACTGAGGGCATTGGTCAGTCAGTCATCAGGTAAAATTCAGTCAAATAAGAAATTGTTAAAATTCCACAGAAGCTTGTTGAAAGGGTTTGGAGTTCCTTAGAAGGCATTTATGGGCTTGGCTATACCTATCCCATATAGCTAAGCTATTATGAAGGCTGGAGGCTGGTTTTTATGGAGGCTGGTTTTTAGGTGATATTTTGGACAATAAAATCTAAACCTCCATGATCCCTACTATACAGTACTACCATACTGTATGATAAAGAAAACTGTGATTCCAAACTATGATAATGTATTTTTGTTTACTAAAACCAACGTATGCAAAAAAAATTTAACATCACTTAAGCCATGTCTTGCTTTCTCTGCAATACTTGTGTATCTTGTTAAAACATATCCAAGTATTATAGAATATATTATGTGATTTTGTTAACAGTTGCTCCAGTGATTACTACTAACCCTGTTGATCAGGAAGTATCAATCTTTAACAGTTTTACAATTAACTGTACTGCTAAAGGATCTCCTATTCCATCCATATTGTGGTACTTGAACAATGACCTTATCACTAACACTGATAATAGAATCATCATCTCAACTACAACTATAACACAACATAGTGTTACTAGTACATTGACTATTTCTAGTGCTCGTTATACTGATGCTGGAGTGTACTATTGTCAAACTGATGGCGACAATTTGAGTGTTGAGGCAGCAGACATATCTAGGTACAATTCTGAGATCAAATATCAAAATAAGATCAGTGATAGTCGACTTTCTGTTGTCAGCCACAGTGCTACTGTCACTGTAGTTGGTAAGGTACACTAATGATTTACATGTAGACATTCATTTTCTATGCAGCACGTTTAAACCATGTATCAAGATGGCTGAGACAGTCTCCAGGTCAGCAACTTATGTAATATATAACTTACTTTATGGGGTAATTACTGGGGTTAGATGCTAATCAGGTACAAATTAGCTGTTGCACTTGAAAGAGCATGTCATTTTCAAGTGCACCAAGTTAAATAGTAGACTACAGCAGTAAAGCAAGAGTGTAGACTCTTTATAACTTATCTTATCAAACAATGTCAGTGTGGGAATTCACAGAAGGGAATAGTCAGAGATAAAAATATGGTGGGCCTACTTGGCAAAAATTTGTCAATGAAGCTACAGCTGGACTATGAATTAATTAGGGGGGAAACAAATGTCAAATTTTAAGAATTCGAATATTCTTCAAATTAACGAATTATTCTTTAAGAATTTTCTATATAACTAGGTGCTCAAAAGGGACAAAATCACTTTGATTACTACTACAACTTATTATGAAAAGTCTTTTACATGCATGCATTTGTCTTTAAAAGATGATGAATTACAATTTTTAAAATGACAGCTTTCAGTTTTTAGAAGCTTTTCAAGATTAAATGTGTAATTGTCTGATTAACCGAATATTAAACGAATAACAAGTATTTCTTAACAAACGAATAACGAACATTCATACTCTTTCAACCTTAGAATTAACTCTTGAGAAAGCTACAGCTGCAGCCTAAGAAGACAGCAACAAGAAGTTGAAAGAATTGGAGAAACATTAGCAAGCGTTGAAGCAGCCTAACTTGAAGATTCTGTCAGGGAAGAAAAATTAAACCAGCCCAAGCAGAACGTGTACTTTACACCAGCACCAAACCTTTACAAGCAGCATGGTCTTAGCTGTGCTATAAACTTTCACTCAGCTGCATCTTACGTACAGTTAGTAGATCAATGCATTATTTTGCTGGTGGTCCTCTTTTGATAGTCCCAAAGCCTGGCAGAAGTGTTCAAACCACCTTATCCACTTCAGCAATTCTTCTGGCTGATCAAATGTATATTGTTCGGGTGAAGCGATCTGAAAATCACGCCGTCATAAATCACTTATGACACCATGTTCTGTTCTCTATATTCTAGATTCAACAGATTCTAGATTATATTACACAATGTGCACTCCTTATAAATTGCATCAGTTCTATTTTAATTATTACACACATGCGTCCAATCTACTACACACACACCTATATAGTGACAAAGTACCATCTGCAGGTTCAGTAGTTCATAGGTGCTGTAAGGAATACCTTGTAGGTTCCTGGCAGCTCTCATAACACAAATTACTAACCCATTTAACATATAAACATAGATGAATAGGTACAGATAAACAAAGCTAGCTTATACCTCAATGGTTTCTGATTTTTGTAATATAACTAGCTTCTACCTGACACCCTTTGGCTAGTTAAGTAGGGATTAAATGTCCACTATTATATCTGCAAGTGTAGACAACCTCTCTTGTTTCCCTACATTTTTATATGACTTGTAATCAAACAGTACAGTAGTACTGTTTAAGTAGGGATCCCCCCAAAAATGAAGCGCAATGCCTAAAATGCTGCCTTCAAAATTATCCTAGACACACCACTTGTATTTTCAATATTAAGTGGTAGTATGGGCCATGCTGCTCAGTGCTGTATTTTATAGAAGACTTGTTCTCCTTGTCTCTCTTCAGAAGGAGTAGTGTCATATAGTTCTGTGATGTCAGAGTAGAAGCAACAAACCAAACTTGTCTTGAATAACATTAACTGCGGCAATGGTGAAAGTTGTGCAGCAGCATGCGTCAGCGCTCTCCAGTATAAGCAGCCATGAACATTTATGTAACAGTTAGCAATAGCTATCATGCAATAACACCCACGACACTCATGCAGCAGCACCTCAATTCAAAGCAGCAAGTAACATGCACACGGTGGCATTCTTAGAGCAGCAGATAACAAGCACGCAGCGGCACTCTTGGTACAGCCGGCAAATAATAGGCACGCAGCTGCACTCTCGGTACAGCAAACAGCATGCACGCACGCACGCAGCAGCACTCTCAGTACAGCAAACAACATGCACGCAGCAGCACTTTCAGTGCAATCATAACATGTATGCAGCAGCACACTCTGCACAATAATAACATGTACGCACCAGCACTAATAACATGCACGCAGCAGCACTCTCAGTGCAGTGGGCAGCATGCACCATCCATCCACAATAAATATTCATGTGATGATACTTAGCATGCTTCGAGTTCTAACAGGCATGCAGGTTAGACCGCTGATACGCAATAAGCAACGGGTAAAAGTTGTTGTCGAAGTCAAGTACACAAAGCTGTGATCATTACACACGCAAACAGTTCAAGGCTATTTGGTTAAAACTTGCCCAAATTTTCTTTGCCCAAATTAGTTTCAGTTTCCTATAAATTTACTTCCCTCAGTTGCCCGAGTATTCATCCTCTACACGCAGCGCCAAGGTTATATTTTATATTAGTTTATTTATTTATTTATTTTTAATTTTAACATTGGATAAGCAGTGGTTAACAGAATATAGATTTATGTTAACAAATAATAGCATATGGTGTGTCAGTTTAGCTGGTTAATGTGTCAATGCATACAGTCTGGGTCCCATTCTGGTTGGTTGGATGCATCCGTATGAGCTAATAATCGGTGAATAGCTGGAGTTCTTGATGGTTGGCAGTGAATATAAGACAAGTAAGCATTGCTTGACCAGCGTCCAAGGCTTTTATTCATCCATGCTGGAAGACCGGCAGCTGCTGCGGTGGTAGCAGCACCTATTCTAAAGCTATGTGATGCATAGTCCATGTAATTAAGACCAGCCTGTGAGAGGAGCTGTCGAATTACTCTAGTGACTGCTGGACGGGACAATGGAGTAAACCTGCCGGCGTGATATAGAAAGGCATTAGGTGGTGTGCTGGTGACAGAATCCTTATAGCGTTTGAGTGCCTTAAGTGGGCAGGTAGATGAAGTGGTTTTAAAAATGTGTACAGTGTGGCCTCGTCTGAATGGATCAGTCTTTGATTGGTGTAGAGTAATTGACATTTGTTCTTCATCATAAGTTACATCATCCCAGCGGAGGTTAACATATTCACTTGCTCTGAAGAAGCCATAAAAGACTATAGTGAATGCTGACCACAGCATAAGCTTTTCTTGGAATGTGTAAGAGGACTGGCGGAGCTGCTCCTGTAAAGTACGTAGGATGTTGAGGGTAATTGGTAATCTGTTCTGCTGGTTATCGCCCTGATGATGACGAATGCCTCTACAGACTAGTTGCAGGAGGTTATCTCTTGTAGGATCTTGATAACCGTTCTCAATATGGTCAAGGCGAATAGCTGCCAAGTACACTTTAATGGTCTTATAAGAGATGTGGTGAGCTTCATGTACACAGAAGTATTGTAGCGTTAGAGACGATGCTGGGTGGGTGTGGAGATTGTACTGGTCGCAAAAAGCGTGGAACTTTGTGAGGCCTGCACTGTACGTACGGCGTGTTGATTGGGCAACTCCATGATACCGGCATTGCAGGAGGCTCGCATGAAGGTCTGTGTCAGCCATGCAGGGGTGCTGTCTGGCCTCGGGTTGGCTGTTGGAGCTAGTTTCCAGAACCGGTCCATCTGAAAACGAGATAATGCATCTGCGATATCATTACAAACACTGGGGACATGCACTACACATACATTCAATTGGTGGTGCACTGCACAAAAGTATAACAGTCTTACTAAGACCATAGTGTGTGCAGCACGAGTTGACCCCTTGTCCCAGATGTCCACAACTGATTTGTTGTCGCAGTGAAATAGGATTTTACGACGCGACCAGAATGAGCCCCATGCATGTACAGCAGATACTATGGCAAACAGTTCCTTCCAGGTGATATCCATCTGTTGCTGGGCAGGCGTCCAACAAGCTTGCAGCCATCTGCCCGACCAGTATGCCCCCCAGCCTTATGATCCTGAGGCGTCTGTATAGAGGTGCAGTGTTGGTGATGGTGTCCATTCATTTTTCAGGATGAGGCTTTTCCCTGACCATTTGGGTAAGTAGTTAATCCACCATTGGATATCCAGTTGTGCTGCAGTGGTTAAAGGGATGTGATGATTAAGTTTTTTCACCGTAGTGCTCAGGTCGATCATTCTACGGAGAAGCATTCTACCCGCAGGGAGAACTTTGCAGCAAAATGATAGTTTACCGATGACTGAAAGCAGTTCCTTTTTAGTGCAGCTATCTTTATGGGTCATCCAATGAATTTCATGAAGGAGATCTAGTTTCTTTTCAGGTGTTATGCTAGCTTCCATAGTAACTGTGTCTAACTGAATTCCTAAAAATGTTAAGGTGGTGGAAGGGCCTTCCACTTTCGACATCTTAATGGGTGCATTGTTCTTGTCACACAATGCAAACATAGCTTGCAGGTTCTGCTTACACACTGGGGAGTCGACGGGGCCGACAGTAAAGAAATCGTCAAGGTTGTGAAGTAAATTTTGAACGCCATATGTGTGCTGTAAAATCCAGTGAATAGAAGTTGATAGTTCATTGAAGATGTGGGGGCTGACCTAAGTCCAAAAGGTAAACATGTGTCTACATAGAATTGGTGATGTCAGCAGATTCCCAAAAGGTTCCAGTCTTTGGGTCTGACCGGGATGAGATGGAATGCATTTTTTAAGTCTATCTTACTCATGAGAGCTCCAGGTCCTAACATGTTGATAATTCTATATGCGTTGTCTATGGTGCAGTAAGATAAGGAATATAACGATGGGTCGATGAAATCATTAATACTAAAATTTTGCGGTGCCGATAAGTGATAAATAATTCGCCACCCTCCGTCATGTTTAGGCACTAGGCCTAAGCCAGAAGTGCGAAAGTTCAGGAGGGGTGGGTGTTGGAAAGGTCCAAGAATACGTCCTGCTTTACACTCCTCAGTGAGGGTGGTGTCAATTACTTTAGGCTGCTGAGATGCAGATTGTAGATTGGTAGCAAAGTAGGTAAATTGAGGTCCAGCCAATTGTACAGCCATGTCGTAGATTATTGATAAGTTGCCTGACAAAGGCTTTGTTAGGATGGTTGCTTAACTCACGTTCAAGAACAAACGGTTGTAAGGGAGTCCACGGTAGTGGCTTATTGATGCCTGGGCTGCCTACGGAAGAAGCAGCTCCTGACCAGGTGGTCACCTCCGCAGTAGTCACATTTATGGAGGTAATTGCAGTATGGGCGGTGGCAGACTGCATTGTTGTAGTCGTGGCAAATTGGCGGCTGCAGCTAGGTCCTTATCGGTGAGATGAGTGCCCTGGGGCTCGCCACCTAGTTCCTGGTCCGGTATCTGAAGTTCCCGCGTTTGAAATTCCAATGCTTGAAGATGACGGACGAAAAGGACATCTGTCAGGGAAATGGTTAGTGGCACCACAATGGGGGCATGGCCAATGTTGTGATTGCATGGCTTTCGAGGTCATGCATTCCAGCCACAAATCTGTGTCGCGGGTATCCCACCTAAGGGATGGGTCGTACGCAGCTTTGGTATGGAACTTTACATCGTAGTTGAGCCATTCTGATATAGGGTGATCGGAGTTGGCTGAAGTAATAATGCACTGGTACCGTATTAATTCTGCCGCACAAGAAAGATTGACAGCTGTGCGGACCGATAGGTATACATTCCAAGCCTCCATCCAACTAGTAAAAGAGGATATCCGTTGTGAGGAGGTGCTATGAGGAACGACTGGCTGGACTGTAAAGGAGTCGTCGTCAGAATTCAATCGAAGTGTGACTGATTGCTGGGACAAGGGGTTATGTGTACTAAACATTGATTTAGATAGCAGACTTGCAAAATCAATGTACTCACCTCTGGCGATTTTATCTCTGACTCTAGTTGGGATAACCGGTAGCTGAGTCCTGGTGAGGTTGACTGGTGGCATAGGTGATGGCAGGGTAGGCAAAGCAGGTGTGATTGTTGGTAGTGAGGTTCTAGCAAGTGTGGCACTAGGTGCTAAAGTAGCTGATGCTACTGCAGTAGTGGATATAGCCATTTGAATTGGAGCTACCATGGTGGTGTGAGTTGGCCCCGATGCAACAGACAAGTTATCATCATCTACAGTGTTACCCTGGTTTCCTGCAGTTGTGGTTTGATGTTGCTGAAGATAGGTGGCCAGTTGTTCAACAAGTTGTTGTGGCAGGGCCAGAGCGCTAGAATGTGTGGATTGTGTGGTGGAATTTGCTGGTTGAGCATTGGAATTCATTGTATGGGTAACAGAAGTTGTTGATTGAGAGCCCAAAGAACTATTAGTATTTGCTACAGAGATGGTTGTTTGTGAGCCAGCAGCACTCGCAGGATTGGTATTTCCTGGTTGAAGTGAAGACAAATGATTGTGGAGGCGGTCTACTAACGCAGCCTTGTTCCCTGTTGTAGCCAAATGGTAATGCTTAAGGTGTGACCTCAGTACGTTTACCGTCAATGCTGCCAGTTGAGGCTTGGGAGCGCCTACTAGGGTGTAAGGCTCGGTTACAGGGAGGTCCTGAGATTCACGCCGGGTCGCTGGCATTACAATAATAAAGTTACTACAGGTGTGAACAACAAATTCAAATGACACAACACAAACAAAAACGGACTTACACACACAACGTTGGGTATGTATCCTAGTTGTGATTGCGGCTGAATTCAGCTGTTATTGGCGGCTGAACTTTCGGGGTCCAACAAAATCCACAATATTATTAGTGACAGGCTTTCTCACAATTTCAGCGATGGGTAGTAGCTATCCCACAGGGTAATATGCCAGCTGCAATTCCGTTTCTGAGAATTTCTTAGCTTGCGATTTTTTTCACACTTCAGGCAACGTGGTAGTTCACGAGATACAGCGCATCATGTGAGCTTGGGTTTAGATTTGAATCTCTCTTAGTGCCTGATAATTTCCAGCTACTCATAGCGCCTGATGCACCGGGTATGTTAACTTCAATTTATTGTTAATAATAAATTACATGCAAGTGATCAGTGTTAACATGCTAACAATTGCAACAGTAGGTGGGTAGAGAAAATTAGAAGGAGTACAACCCAACAATTTGGTTGTGATGATGTTTTATTTGTAACATACACAAACAGCGGCTACGAAGGCATTAATTGGAGTACGAGATGAGGAACATTATACACGTACAACATCATGGCTGTAGATAAATGGCGGCCCGCCGTATAACAAATTTTGGTCCACGAACTTTGGCCTAACCACATGGAAACACTTTGGCCTAACCACATGGAAACACTTTGGCCTAACCACATGGAAACAACATTATAACGCTGGACGTGTACGGCGAGCCACCGGAAGGAATTCGTACGTCAAAACGCGAACAGGGACTTACCCAGGTTACCAGCCGTTGAAGTTTGAGGCGGCGAGGAGGTGGTAGTGGTTTCAGCTGATGACGACAGATCCTGAGCATTTGTATCCCGTTGGCTCTCGACAAGACGACGAATCCATTCCTGTTGGGCCGGAGTGAAGCCAAGCTCGACATCTCCTTCCTCTGCCATGGCGAAAACAGATGTAACACCAGGTATTCTGGAAGCGTTACGAATGCTACACACGCTTGGCTGGTGAGAAGGTAAGATTGGCCTGTGCATGTGCTGGATATTCTAATATAAGCACACCATATATTATCTGTGACCTTCCTCCATTAACTCCGGTTAATTACATTAACCTTCATAGAAAAAAAGATTTAATAATAATCAAGATTTAAAGTAGATTTTTAATACTAAAACTATTTTTGATTTTATCAGTAATTATACAAATTATATATATATATATATATATATTAAATGCCAATTATTTCCTACAGGATAACTTGTTTGCAGCTGATCTCTCTGCTGGGTGACTTGAAATGTAGCTGAACTCTCTACAGGATGATTTGCATGTAGCTGAACTCTCTACAGGATTCTCTCTACAGAGTGACTTGTTTCTAGCTGAACTCTCCATAGGGTTATCTATTTGTAGTTAAACTCTCTACAGGGTGATTTGTTTGCAGCTGAACTCTCTACATGGTGGTTTCTTTGTGGCTGAATTCTCTACAAGGTGATTTGTTTGCAGCTGAACTCTCTACATGGTGACTTCTTCTAGCAGATCTGTCTACAAGATGACCTGTTTCTAGTTGATCTCTCTACAGGGTGAATTGTTTGTAGCTGAACTCTCTACAGGGTGATTTGTTTGCTGCTGAACTCTCTACATGATGGTTTCGTTATAGCTGAATTCTCTACAAGATAACTTCTTCTAGCTGCTCTATCTACAGGGTTACTTGTTTGTAGCTGAACTATCTGCAGGGTGATTTGTTTATAGCTGAACTCTCTACAAGGTGATCCTTCTAGCTGATCACTCTACAGGAAGACTTGTTTGTAGCTGATCTCTCTACAGGGTGATCTGCTCGTAGCTGAACTTTCTACAGGATGATTTGTTTGCAGCTGAACTCTCTACATGATAGCTTCTTTACCACTTCTAGCTGAACCCTTTGCAGGGTGATATTTTCGTAGCTGAACTCTCTACAGGGTGATTTGTTTGCAGCTGAACTCTCTGCATGATGGTTTCTTTGTAGCTGAACTCTCTACAAGGTAACTTCTTCTAGCTGATCTCTCTACAGGATGACTTGTTTGTAGTTGAACTCTCTACAGGGTGATCTGTTCGTAGCTGAACTTTCTACAGGCTGATTTGTTTGCAGCTGAACTCTCTACATGATGGCTTCTTTACCACTTCTAGCTGATCACTCTACAGGGTGATTTTTTCGTAACTGAACTCTCTACAGGGTGATTTGTTTGCAGCTGAACTCTCTGCATGATGGTTTCTTTGTAGCTGAACTCTCTACAAGGTAACTTCTTCTAGCTGATCTCTGTACAGGGTGATTTGTTTGTAGCTAAGCTCTCTACAGGGTAATCTGTTTGTAGCTGAACTCTCTACAGGGTGATTTGTTTGCAGCTGAACTCTCTACTTGTTGGTTTCTTTGTAACTAAACTCTCTACTAGGTAACTTCTTCTAGCTGATCTCTCTACAGGATGACTTGTTTCTAGCTGATCTTTCTACAGGGTGAATTGTTTCTAGCTGAACTCTCTATCTGTTTGTAGCAGAACTCTCTACAGGGTGATTTTTTTTGCATCTGAACTCTCTACAAGGTGACTTCTTCTAGCTGATCTCTCTACAGAGTGATTAGTTTCTAGCTGATCTCTCTACAGTGTTATCTGTTAAGTTTGTAGCTGAGCTCTCTCTTGTTTCTAGCTGATCTCTCTATAGAATTATAACTTGTTTTTATAGCTGAACTCTATATAGCATGGTTTTTTGATTGATTGCTGAACTCTCTAAGTGGTGACTTGTTCGTACTACAGAGTGACTTGTTTGTAGCTGAACTCTCTACAGGGTGACTTGCTTTTAGGCACTCCAAGAAAATTCCTTGTTTCCCATTTCATTGACCTCAAAAATACTAAGTACCTGAACAGTGAAAAGTTAGCTAAATGAACTTTCTGAATGTTAAACTAGTTACTGCTATGCAATCACAGGATAAATAATGAATAAAATGTTCAGTTGACAGCAATAATGAATAATCATGTGGGAAGAGAATCTGCATGCGGGTGGGAAATGGGAAACAATGAATTTTCTTGAAGTGGCCTTAGCTGAATTGTCTGTGAGATTAACTGGTTGTAGCTGAACTCCCTACAGAATAACTTGCAATGTAATATAATTCTATAATGGAGTAAGTTATAAATGTAGCTGAATGCTCTATTAAGGTGACTGTTCTATTAGAGTATCTCAATCTCACATTTGCTACATGTGGTTGGCTTTCGAATCATAACTCAGTGGTATGTGATCTGATTCTTCTGTACTACGGCAAGGACTTTCTATGATGAGCATTCCAGCTACATACTGATTTTCAACTCATTGCTGTAAGCGGTTTGTCTGGTAGGCATAAAAACTAATAGTGTTTTTGTTCATAAAAATTGATCACGTAATTGCGACACAGGTTGGGTTTTATGTCATATCTCCATGGTCTTTATCTGGATTCCTTTCGAACCACAAAAAGGCACTCCTACGATGGTTACTACATCTACATAGGAATTTTCAACTCTTTCCTCCAAGAGGTTTACCCTGTGGGCGTGACAGACTTTCAACCTTATTTTAAGTGAATAATTGGTCATAACTTTGTGAATGTTCATCTGAATCCTACCAAAGTTGGTTCTGAGATCTGCCTTAATAAGCTCTTTAAGTGTGCCAAATTTCAGCCAGATTGGAGCACACATTCGTGTTTTATGACGAATTTTGCGAAGTGTGCAAAATGAAGAAGAAAATGAAGAAATTAAAAGGAAATTTTGATCGCTGGTATCTCGGAAATGGCTGGAGCAATTTTCTTCAAAATAATTTGGTATGTAGACTCCCCTAACTGGCCGGCACTTCTCTAGCAAATTTGGTTTCAATTGGATTAGGGATCACAGCTACATAGGTGTGAAAATTGTGTTTTCTTTCTTCCTGTTAATATACTCACGGTGTGGCATGCTGGCTTCGGCTGCACAACACACTACCGTGTGTCTTGATTTTAACAATGCACACAGCCATAATTAAAATTTATTAGCATTAACTTCAATGCAGTCATTTCTTGGCCACCACTTTCTGATTTTACAACTTCTTCACCCTGGCTTTTTAAGGCTGCACCATTTTTCACAGCTTGGCTGGTTTTTTTGTGTGTGTGTGTATTTCACTTCTTTTTGCACTTTATAAGGCCCAAAAACCAGCCTATGGTTTACTTTGATGTTTGTTTTTTTAACCAGGCACACACCCACAACCGGCCGAAGGCCGGCTGTGGGTGTGCACCTGGTTTACTGAAATTGTTTTCGTTAAAGTGTGTGTGTGTGTACCTATCTACCTACCTATCTATGTTTGTCCGTACGCACCCACGTGAGCAAAATCGTTAAATAATGGTAAAAGCAGCTTTTACGTAAGAAGTAAAAGCGAAATGAAGTCTGTATTAAACTTCTACACAGGTGAACTTTGCTCTGAGGTGGTTTCTTTTCAGCGGACTGAAATACGGGTGTGACGACTTTCCTCAGACTACCTTCCTCTTGAGGTTTTCAGGCATTTAGCAACTGAAAAACAATGGTGCAGGCCTCGTACACTACCAGGAATAACCTATCGCTTCAAGTTGAAAGGGGGCGTATCCCTTACGTATGCGAACGAAAATGAAGAGCAGCTTTGAGGCTTTGTCGAGAGAATTTGTGGGAAAAACATGTTAGTCACACTATAAAACAGTTTAGAAGATAGTTTTGTGCGTAATATGTTGGTAAAAGCAGTTTGTTAACAAACACTTCCTTACAGTGCATAGCAACGTAATTGAATGAATTACGAATATTTCATGAATTACAAAATACGAGAATTAGCTAATAATATTATTGCACAATCCAAAACTACCCTATTGTAAAGTAGTAATACATAGTTAGTTAATTCATAGTAGTATATACTGTCTATAGTTAATTCCAGATGAGTTAGCTAGCTGCATGGCGCCTGGTTTTTAGAAGTAGCACAACATCAACTTGTTTTCTATACAGACACAGTGATGATTATTGAAGATAGACTTATAAATGCATGATTTACTTCAATATTTATCGTAATGCTCTAATAGAGTGTGCATCTTTTAGGACTTCTAATAGAACATACATAGAGTAGAATATTTTAGAACAATCTTAGAGGCGGATCCAGACTATCAAAAAGGAGGGTTCCACTCAGGGACTGAAGGTAAAATACTTCATGCATGGGACCTTGTGGGACTTGACTGGAGTCGATTGGATCCATATGTGACCAGAACTGTGAAAACCTGACACAACTGTGCAAGCATGAATTTACAGTATAAAGCATTGAATACATTTGGTGAAATACTTGCGTATTATTGAAAAAATTTTGGCAAGTTTTTGAATGCCTTTATCTTAGTGAAGAAAGGGACTAACAATAAAACCCTAGATATTATCTTATTCGCCTGCTCAAGAAGAGGTGGAAAATGTTTGTTTTGTTGCAGTAGACCCAAGGATACGTAAGTTATAAGAATTTGTTTACGTCATGTCGAAGTGATCATACACAATCAATTTTTCTTGATGAATTTCTCCTTTGTATGCAGTAAAGAAGGCCGAGTAAAGGAAACACGTCCCCAGTACCTGTTCATGGCAAATACAATGGGGAAAATTTTAGTTCTGTACCTTAATCCGTTGGTAAGTTACAACCATTTCTGTAATTTATTTCCCCTATACTTGCTGTACAATCAATTTTTCTGTTGTTGCTACTTTGTAGGGGCTGTAACTCCTAAAGTTATTGGCATATGAGGCTGAAACTTTTCCAGAGAGTACACTTGACTAAGTAGATTATAAATACAGGAATTTGAAAACTTCACAATTGTGTCGTGTTTTCGCAGATCTGGTCACATATCAATTATATAACATAAAATTATAGCTAGCTACATGTGGTGACTAATAATACATAGTGGATATTCAACACATGCATACTCTTGCTAGGGGGGTCTGGGGGTGTACCTCCCAGAAAATGTTTGAAAAAAACCACCCAGGAGATGAAACCTGGAAGCATTTTTAACCTGGTTTTGGTTGCACAATTTGAAACTAGCTACGAACCGTTTGTTGCAGTTTTATTAAATTTGTTTTGATGTGTGTTTGCATGGAGTGGCTTGTTTACTAGGTAGCATGTGAATTATAGTGGGTAGCTTTGGCATATAATGTGTAACCCAACAAACTTCGAACTAAACCAGTTTGCCTGAACAATGTAAGTACTGCATTACCTTAAAGCCAATAATGGTTGTCTGCAAATATATATGGCATCTTAGGAGGGGCACAAATAGGCTAAGTTGTAAGTAGTTGAGAGAGCTAGATTCACTTGTTAGTTGCTGCATTTTTTGAAGCAGCAAATAATCACCTCTTAGTAGTGTCTCACTGCTGATTTTACCATTTTGGTCTTAGAAGATGGTTGTGAAGTCATAATTAAAAAGGCTATTAATAGTCTTAAAAGTAGCAATACTATACTTATTTTTAGTATGCACAAAGGTGCTGGTTTGATTGATTTGCTTTGGTTTTAGGTGAATTTGTAATAATAAATGCTAGTGAAATGTGCATATTTTCATGAGTTATACAAGTTTAGCATTTTAATCAAGAGAAGTACTATGCCAGGCTATTCCACAAGGTGAGGGGGGGAGCATTTGCCCCAAATGCCCCATCCTGGATCTGCCATTGGTACATTTCTTAGCACCTATCTAAAAGTGAAGATTGCACTGTCATCTGTGATGGGGTTGCAGTCACCATCCTCATCATCTTGCATCATAAATGTCATTTTCATTTTCCTAGGATGAAACTGTTTGAATTTTTGGACCATTGGTTAAGTTTAAATGAAGAATGGTACAAATGTTCACACCATAACCTATTGATCTTAACATATATGTTCTGCTTCAAACAATGGAAGGAAAGGAAATGGTGGATCTATTTTCATCCACTTTTGGATGTTGTTTTTTTTAACTCTGTGATATATCCTTCCAATTTTGGATGGAAATAGCTCATTTTCCTATATGGTGACGAAAATCTACAATGCGGTTCCAAAATTGGATGGTTCTGTTCATCCATTTTTTGGAATAATCTGTACCAAATTTATAACCATCCAAAAGCGGATGATTGTAGTCTTCCAATTTTGGAATAATCTGTACCAAATTTATAATCGTCCAAAATTAGATGGTACTTGTGTTCATGGCAAATGATAAGTTAGAACAAATTTGCTTACTTCTACTGTTTAAGGCATGGTGCAAAAATTACAGATGATTTTCATTTGCAAATGAAACCATTAATTCACTACTGCTAATCAACACCTTACACCAGCATAAAGAAATGGGACACAAAGAAAGATAACTCCATGATGCATACATTCATGCCATCAAATTAATTTTGTGTCTGAGCATGCTCCCCAATAATCAATTACTGAATAGTGAAGCTTCGTTTTCAGGCATGTTCTGCCTGTTACACAGCATTACAAATTGAGAGAAGTGCCCCTGCAATTAATCCAGCGGTTATGGAAAATATGGGTGATTACAGATAGGGAAGCCACTACGCGTTACTAGGAATCGACACCTTGAGCTGTCAATGGGGCAAAAAGGAGCACAAAGGCAACTTAGGTAAGTCCATGATGCATGCATTGTACTTACTGTGGTATGCCAAAAGGCATCAGTGGGGCTGAAGTTACATCATACAGTCATCCAATTTTGGAACCTTATTGCAGATTTTCGTCACTATATAGGAAAATGAGCTATTTCCATCCAAAATTGGAAGGATATATCACAGAGAAAACATTCAAAAGTGGATGAAAATAGGTCCACCATTTCCTTCCATTTTTGGAAGCGGAACATACCTTGAGGGAGGGAGGTGAGGTAGGAAGAGGGTTTTTCAACTAAGCCTCTTATTAGAAAGATTGTTATGAAGTCTCATTGTAACAACTCTTTGTTTTTGGGTGCATATCTTATCATTTCTCCTATCACAGATTGTCCTGATCGACCTATCAATGTACAGTTGTTTGGTGTTACTTCACGTGGTCTCTTCATTGACTGGACTGAACCTCGTGACAATAATGCTCCAGTTACTGGCTACAATATCACATATCAGAATCCTGATTGTCTGGTAATGGCACCTAATAATCAACCACAAGATGTGACAGTGAGTAGTATGGAGCGGCAGGCCATGATCCCTGACCTTCATCCTGGAGAGAATTATAGTTTTATTGTGATTGCCATCAATGATATTTGTGCCAGTGTACCCAGTATACCAGTTAGTGTTAGAACAATGGAGGAAGGTATTGTGATAGAGTAGTATCTAGTATCCAGCGTAACTGTAATATGGTGTACTGATGTGTATGATTCTCCCTGTATGCTTTTCTATTCAAATGCAGGTGGTAAATAGTTTTATCCCACGAATGTTTGCAAATATACCCCTTGGTGGCTTTAGAGAATTTCAGTATGTGCTACAGGTAAAATATCTTATGGTTGTGCCAGGAGTACAAGATTACCACAAGGTGGCTTGCAATATTTATGAAGCCCTGACTTGTTGTTGGGATCATCATTGTATTACACTTCTTCTTTCCCAGCTCCCGCTGTTGCTCCAATGGTGGCTACTCTAGTTCCAACCACTACAACTATTAGTGCAACATGGAATGAGTTAGCATGTCAAGATCGTCGTGGGGTCATCGTACATTATGAAGTACGCTACAACACTTCAGACTTTAATGAAGATAGATCACTAACACTCAACACTACATTGGGAGATGATACCAGTTTGTTAATAGAAGACTTAGAGGAGTTTGGTAACTACACTATAGAAGTGAGGGCCCATATTGCAGCAGGAGCCAGTCCTTACAATTCACCTATGAATGTACAAACATTACCAGACAGTAAGTGAATTATACATATGTTTAATGTAAACCATTTTTGTGTTAAGATTTCTATAGTGCTTTTACATTCTATGAACTGGAAATGGAAACTTATTGTATGCGTTCAACCAGGACTGCACAAATGCTATAAGGCACCTGGTGGTATTCATTGCTCCTGATTTAACATTGCATGTTGCCATAGGGTGCAAAATGTATAGGTGACTAGTTTTCAAAATAGTAACATCAGCTTTTTCCTATTTTGTCTAAAGCTTCTGTATAGCTGATATTGTCCAGGAGGAAAAAAATTACAACTAATCTGAGTTTAGTGTGCAGTGACAGTATACGCAGTTATTATGTGGGATTTCCTCTCTTTTTGATTCCCAACAGTTCCCAGTGGTCCAGTAACTGATCTAGATGTGAGGAATATTGATCCTACTACAGTGGAACTCAGTTGGGGACCAGTCATGGCTAGAGAACAAAATGGGATCATATTATCATACAACATCTACTATCGACAATATGATAGCATATCTAATGACTACTTTATGATTACCAATATTACAGAGATGGTAAGAACTATCGTTTAAAGACTTACACTCCTCCTACAGTTATGTTTTGTGGAACAAATATATTCAATGTATTTTATACCTGTTACTTATGAACAGGTCTTGTGCATTACTTGCCAGACAGGCAAAACATGTTGGCTACATAACTTGATGTATTAATCAGCACTACTTGCACTTACATACCCTATAGGTATGTACTGTATGCATGATCAGTAATAAGACAAGTAGACAGAAAAATTTGGAATTTTCAACTAGAGTAGGAAACATAACACATCAATAAAAAGTACTGAAACAAGTGTACGATATTAGACCACAGTATAACAATAAGAAATCCCTACTGCACATTTCCATTATGGTAGCTATCTTGAGCACAGTAGGGATATAACACTTCTTATTGTTTTACTGTGATTTAATATCGTGCACTAATTCAGCTTGTTTCAGTACTTTTTATCGATGTGTTATATATGGTCCCTACTCTAGTTGAAAATTCCAAATTTTTCTGTGTGCTTGTTGGTTAACTTTTTTTGTAAATAATTATTATGACTGGTGAACCCACGCATACCGCATCTGAAATGGCGCCGCGTGCCCCAATTATCATCTGAAAAGTGAAGCATCCATTATGTTTCGTTGTCAGCTATGTTCACCCCGTTACGCAGCATTTCGAATCAAGAACTGTTCAGAAAGCACCTCTGCAATCCATGCATATCGAAAGAAATGGTGCTGCGTGCCCCAGTTACATCAATTATCGTCTGAAAAGTGAAGTATCCATTATGCTTCGTTGTCAGCTATGTTCAACCTGTTACACAGCAGTACTAATCAAGAACTGTTTGAAAAGCACCCCTGCTATCAAAATAGCCACTATGAAAAATACAGACGATTTCCATCACGAAGGGAAGCCATCACGTGCTATCGCCAAATTGACACTTCGCTGTCAGCAAAGATGAATGGGAGACAAACAAAGACACTGGTAAGTCCATTAAGAATGCATTGTACATACTGCAGTATGCCAAAAGGCACCTGTCAGGCAGAAACAATGTCGAACAGCGAAAAAATCAAACCCGTAGCCTTAGCCGTTATCGAGTTATGCTTGTCTGAAGGCATCAGTCAGTCAGTCAGTCACTTACTTACTCAGTCAGTCAGAAAATTCCGTTAAATAAATTATTTTTTAAATTCCATAGCAACTTGTTGAAAGCGTTTCAGGTTGATCTGAAAGCTTGTTTGGGCTTAGTTTACCTAACCATTACTGCCTCATCGTCGTCAGGGAAATTGAGGCTGTTTTTTTGCGTGATATTATTTTGTGGGCCACGCCTACTCCTTTGTGATCCCTACTATACAGTTACTATCGTACTGTATGATGTTGAGGTTATAATTTGTTGGTTTGCTTTTGCATGTGCTAATAGTCTGTGTTTTATCTAGAAACATTTTGTTTACAGGAGCTTAACATTACTGGTCTGAATGAGTCTCAGCTATACACAATTGAAGTAACAGCTAACAACCAAGCTGGGGAGAGTGATGTGAATGCTACTATTATGATTATGACCAATGAATCAAGTAAGTGTACACTATAGTTGTCCCATAAGTGAGAAATAGAGTTCTTGGTGTTCAGTGTGTTTACACTAGTCACATCAGATTTTGTATATGTAGGCCAATAGGTATGCAATACTTGTACAATTAACTTACAAATAGGAATGGCCAATTTATAAATAATTTACTATTGTATTCTTACAGCTCCTGCCACTACAGTACAAAACATAAGGATAGTAAATCTCACTGATCCAGTGATTAGCGTGGTGTTTACGTGGGACCCTCCATCAGATCCTAATGGATTCATTCGTTACTATCGTGTTGAGTTCCAGGAGATATCTGATGGTAGTAGTGGAGGTAGAAGAAAGCGGGTCACACCAATCAACACAGTAGTAATGAATGCGTTCACTAACTTTACTGGACCTGGTGAAGCTCTTACCAATATCACATTGGATAATCTAGGTTAGTGACTTAGTGTGTTAAATCACAAAGTATTTTAATGCTGTTCAACTGTGTTTTGTTCTTACCAGTCGCCTACCAGATGTATAGATATTCAGTATTTGCTGCCACATCTGTTGGTGAAGGTCCTCCACTTGATGGCACTTTCATAACCAGAGAAGACAGTGAGTGGTTTGTATACCAGTACTGAAATTATGTGTGCTACATACATAAATGTACATCTACGCTCATTTATTTCCTTCAAGTGAAGTACTAAACATTTTCTGTGTAATAAATGGGTGCATACATGTGTGTACTTTTCCTATTCCCAGCTCCACTTGCACCCAATCATCTCACAGTAAACTATCCTGGGATGCCTCGTAACTCAACTACCCTGGTGGTCAGTTGGGATAGACCATCTTGTGATCAAGGTGTCCTCTCTGGTTATGAACTCTGTTATGTCCCAACCTCAGTGGGTGATTGTGTTAGTAATGGAATAAGAGTGAACATCACTAGTCCTGATACACTGTGGTACACTATTAATGATTTATCTGTTAATACTAACTACGCTGTTGAGGTGAGAGGAAGGACTGGAGCAGGTCTAGGAGATCCTATAACTGCTGTAAATTCTACTGATGAAGATGGTTAGTGCATAATTATGTAAATTGATATAGTTTAATTACATTCACCTGATGTGTCCTCCCCCCATGCAATAATGATATAGTATATAAGCCATATTTTGTGTGAACTGCATGTGTGACATGCTTCCATCCCAGTGTTGGATGTGCATGTATGAAGGATTTTTGAAATATCACTTTTTCTAGCACTGGTTAAAAACCTTTTATTCCAGGACTGAAAGAGTGTACAGCTCCTAAACGTATTAACAGGTGGCTTGTGCAGTCAAAATGAAAAGTGAAAATAAGGGCTCAGATTTTATTATGAATGTCTGAATCACAGATATAAGTAACATACGTTCCGTAAGAGTTAAGTACATTTTCCGTAAGAGTTAAGTACATTTTCAGTTTTTCTCAAACTTTGGCAGTGAACATGTTTTACAGCACATCATCAGTGGGGTGAGAACATGTGTTCATCTCATGGATCTCAGGTGGATTCAAACTGACTATGAAATGAAGTTTAACTACACTGGTAGTTGATATCATAATAAAAATATGTAGCACTATATGCTTTTTTACAGCGAACTATGTTTTGTGGTCATCTTGTTGATGTGTCTGTTTTCTAGCACCTACTCTTGTGATGAACCTACGAGCAGTGTTTACTGCTGGGAATGACACCAGAGGAGTATATACAATCACTTGGACACCTCCTGCAGCATCCAATGGATCATATTATCAACAATTTAGCTATTCCTTCACTTCAGCATACACTGTTGGACCTCAGTATAATGGTACAATCTCTGAAAGGATAGAACAAGGCGTGAATCAACATGTCATTCCTGATGCTTTCTACTTCAGTGACTACACTTTTACCATCACAACTATCAATATCAAATACTCTACTAACAATGGTCCTGTTCAGATTCAAAATCAAAGTAGTCCTGCAGGTATGGAGGTACCATGTGTATTTTCATAAAAAATAATATAATATAGTTCTGTACGTTTGTAGACAATACTCTGGATGCTATATACTGTAAAAGCTACACCTTTTATTTGCATGCATAGTTTGGATACAATTTGGATACCAAGACACAGGTTGGGGGAAATTAATCTCAGCAGCAGTTAGTGGTCTCCAATTTTATCTTTTGAGTGTTTTTATAATTAATATAGAGTTTCATTTCAAGTGTGTAACGTTTCATTTCCATCTGTAAATATACTATTCATATAACCCCTAAAGTTACAGGAGTGATTATGCACTTGGAGTAGTAGGGTTGAATGTGCTGAATATATAAGATTGAAGTGCACTTTCTAGTGACACTTGTTTAATATTCTCAGAAGACTTGGTTATAGTTTCTATGGAAATATATACATTGTAAAACCTTCTCTGCTCTGCACTATAGCTAGGATTTTTTTAAATTAGAACTCCTTTTAATAAGCTTATGTGTAAATATAATACTATTTAGATAGTATCTTTTTGAATGTTGTATTTCTCTAATTATTGAAAGTTTGCAACAACTATATGCTTTTTGTATGTCAGTTATTGTATCTAACATGTTGTGTATATTTTCTCTGTAGCACCTACAGCTGTACGTGACCTCGAAGCTGTTCCATCATCTCTTACTTCAATCTACCTCATTTGGAAACATCCTGAATATCCCAACAGTCAACTAACTCAGTATATCATTTACTATAGAGCAAATCCCAGTGTGATTCAAATGTTCCCTGGCATATCGAGTGATGACTTCAATGTTAGTTTATCACTGTCATTCCCTATGACACGTTACTATTTGACTGGGTTATCAGTCTTCACAAACTACTCGATTCACTTGTCAGTGATGGGGAATAGTGTACCTAATGCTCCTATTGAACATGAGATCCTTGAGAGAACTAACACATCAGGTAAGATTTTTAGGCATCATAATTTTAAAATGCAAAGCATGATGACTATCATTATTGAATCTTTCAGTGCACTAAAAGACTTTGGTATGCACTTTGGAACCTAATGTAACATCTGAATTTGAGTTGTGGTGAAAGCAATCACTGTAGCAGTAAGCATGGAGATCTTTATGCAGTGTGTTGTCACTACAAACAAGTGTATCATGAACCATGATAGTAGGTTCATAATAGGGATCGCCCATGTTTTTTGCAAAAATTCTAATAGAACGCACACATAAAAACCACCTTGGAAAGCATCCTCCAACTCAAAACAACCCTCTAGTGGTTAGTTGCAATGAGTATTGGTCCACTAGTAAGTATCAAGTAAAAAGGAAACAGTATTTGTATTTGGGACAAAATTGAAATTTGCCATTTTGTTCATCTTCATATTATTATTCTTCTTATTTTGTTTCACTCGTGTACAGCAAAAGTTATCTACTTTTTCGAGCTAAAAACTATAATATAGCCATGCTTACCGAGTCCTTCCACGGTCTTTGACCTATTTATTAATAAGCCCGTATTCCACAGATCGCAAACCACCCTACACCTCAAAATTTTTCTAAGTTCTCTTTGCCATTACACTATTGGCAGCAGTTCTATATACTAAAGAAGCCGTATAACAATAAAGTTACAGGATTCCATTGTGTGAGATCCTTTGGACTTTGTTAGCATTAGTACGGCTGTAGCAACATTTCTTACACTTAGCAGATTGCCCATATCAATGGTGAGTATACTTCCTGTAAGCACACAATCGCAATTTCCTAGGAGCAACCATACAACTCATGAAGATGTAACAAAGTAATAGTGCTGATACCAGAGATTATTCATTGTTATGAATATGATTTCTATAAACCATTTCCTTTCCACTCAAAGCCTAAAGTTGGGTGGAGTCAGTTAGTCTTGTTAATTAAAGTTTGAGAGTGTCATAATTGTCTGACCACATTGTGTAAACAACATGGCTTCATGCTGTTGATAACCCATGATTGACATTGCAGCTACACAGTATTTGACTTTGTTGTTGTTGTTGTTGTGTGTATCCAAGATTAATTACTCTATATACAATCTACAAACTAGCTATGTGTAATAATTTATCTAATCCAAGACAGCCAAGCTGTAAAAAAAGAGTGCGGCCCTCAAAAAGGCTATGGTAAAAAAAGATGTGAAATCCAAGGTGGCACCCAAGAAATGGCTGTGATGGTAGGTTAATGTTAATAACGACAATTCAGGTGAATTTTGGTGCCGCTTGGTCTTGGCACAAAATTCACCTGAATTGTTGTTATTAAAATTTTTACCATTAACCTACCATCACAGCCATTTCTTGGGTGCCACCTTGGATTTCACATCTGTTTTCACCATAGCTTTTTTGAGGGCCGCATTCTTTTTTTACAGCTTGGCTGTTTTGGATTAGATTACACTTTTGTTTGTATTTGTATACCCCAATGCCGGCCTATTGCCGACTTTGTGGTTTTTTAACGTATCTTTTTTTCTTTAACACAGGAAGAAGAAAAGATGAAGCAGATGTTAAATACTTTAAATATTTCTAATTTTATCATTAAATGTACAAATTATATATATAATACATATATTTATTACAGAACTCTCTACATGGTTTTTTCTTTGAACACTCTACAAGGTGGCTTCTTCTAGCTGATCTTTCTACAGGGTGAATTGTTTGTAGCTGAACTATCTACAAGGTAACTTCTCCTAGCTGATCTCTCTACAGGGTGATTTGTTTGTTTGTAGCTGAATTCTGTACAGGTGATTTGTTTGTAGCTGAGCTCTTTACAGAATGGTTTCTTTGTAGCTGAACTCTCTACAAGGTAACTTCTTCTAGCTGATCTTTCTACAGGGTGATGTGTTTGTAGCTGAATTCTCTACAGGGTGCTTTGTTTGCAGCTGAACTATCTTGGTGGTTTCTTTGTAGCTGAACTCTCTACAAGGTGACTTCTTCTAGCTAATCTCTCTACTGGGTAATTTGTTTGAAGTTGAATTCAGTACAGGTGATTTGTTTGCAACTGAGCTCTTTACTGAATGGTTTCTTTGTAACTGAACTCTCTACAAGTTGACTTCTTCCACCTGAACTCTCTACATTGTTATTTGTTTACAGCTGAACTCTCTACAAGGTAACTTCTTCTAGCTGATGTCTCTACAGGGTCACTAGTTTGTAGCTGAACTCCCTACATTTTGGTTTCTTTGTAACTGTACTCTCTACAAGGTGACTTCTTCCAGCTAATCTCTCTACAGGGTGATTTGTTTGTAGCTGGACTCCTTACAGGGTGATTTGTTTACAGCTGAACTCTCTACAAGGTAACTTCTTCTAGCTGATGTCTCTACAAGGTCACTTGTTTGTAGTTGAGATAGTTTCTTTGTAACTGAACTCTCTACAAGGTGACTTCTTCTAATTTATCTTTCTACATGGTGATTTGTTTGTAGCTGAACTCTTTACAAGGTAACTTCTTCCAGCTGATCTCTGTACAGGGTGATTTGTTTGTAGCTGATCTCTATACAGGTTACTTGTTTCTAGCTGATTTCTTGAATTCTCTTTAAGGTGACTGCTCTATTAGGATGACTGCTCTATTAGAGTATCTCGATCTTGCACTTACTACACCAAGTTGGATTTCGTGTTATAACTCCGTGGCTTTAAGTCTGATTCTTCTGCACCATTGAAGAGCCCTTCTAAGATGATTACTCCATCTGTACACAATTTTCAAAGCATTACCCCAAGCAGTTTTTCTGGTAGGCCTGGCAAGTAGTCATTTTTATTAGCTAATCTCGATTGCATAATTATTACACACTGTTAGTTTTTCTGTTGTATTTTTGTGGTTTTAGCTCGATTTCTTTCAAACCACAAAAGGTTTGAGGTTCAATAGTTAACCTATTCACCCACCGATTTTCAGCTTCTTCCCATAAGCAGTTTACCCTGTAGGTGTGACAACATATTGGTTTTTATTTTTTGTGAATAATTGCTAATAACTCTTTGCCTGTTTATCATATTCCAGCCAATGTTGGTACCAAGATGTGCCTTTATACCTTTTGTGTGCCAAATTTCAACGCAATCAGATAAGGAGTTCACGTTTTATAGCAGCTTTTGTAAGTGTGCGAAAAGAGGAAGAATAATAGGATGAAGGGGACAAAATGAAGAAACAAAGCCAATTTTTGAAGTCGCATATCTCGGGAATGCTTGAAGTGATTTTGCTCAAATTTGGTATGTGGTGTACTGAAGTTGGCGGGCGTGTCCACAGCAAAAATCGTCTTGTTTCATCAAGGCAGCACAGAGCTACAGAGGTGCGCAAATTGTGTTTTTGTTCTTCCTGTCAATATATTGCGCGCCGGCTTCTTGGGCCGCACAACACACTACCATGTGTCTTGATATCATTATCTGTGATTATATCTATTATCCATAGGCATTCCTGATGTTATACCTGGTGATGATATAAAACAGATAAACAATACTGTAACAACTATTGTAGTGGAGTGGCCAGTACCTAATTATTATGATGTTTCAACCACAAAGTATCAGTTGATTTTGTGTCAAAAAACAAATATTGATGATTGTACAGGCTCTGTAAACCTCACTGTTGATGCTAGTGGTAGTGATACTATAGAAAGGTATGGTTAACTGATTGTTTATTGATGTGATGAGTTGATCCTGTAATTGTGTATATACAGGTATAATATTACTGGACTAACACCATTTACTGTATATCAACTGAGTATATCGGCGGTTAATGAAATTGGATCATCTCCATTCTCCTCACAAGTTCCTATTAGAACAATTAATGCAAGTAAGATCATTGTGTGTGTATGGAATGAGTGTGTTTGGTAGCGACAAGTGAGTGGTTAAGATGTTTATCACTTGTTGTATAGTGGAGGCTGCAGTCCAGGGTCTTAATGTGACAGCTTATAATAACTCAGAAGTGACTGTTACATGGATGGTGCCAGAGTACAGTGAATTACAAGACTTTGTGATCATGTATTTCGTTAAACCTAAACAAGCAGAAATGACAATTGTTGATAGACCACCCTACCAGCTCAGTGATCTTATTCCAGGAGAGACTTACACTGTCAGGGTGACTTCACGTTACTTTAATTATATCAACAATATTATTGCTGAAGCTGATGCAAGTGAAGAAACAATTACAGTTGATGAGATTGGTATGTAAATGCAGTACTTACTTTTTTAAAGTAAAATGTATGCTACATATACTATTAATTCTGTAGTAGCTTTTACTTCTTCATTTTCTAACCATCAAAAGGCACTCTGCTGTGATGGCTAATCTGTGTACATACCAGGTTTCAAGTTATTCCCATAAGCAGTACACTTTGGGTTTTACTTACTGTAGCTGTGGCAGACATTCAATCTTTATATATGTGAATAAGCATTTGTAGCATTGTGGACACTTATCAGGTTCCTTGTAAACTTCATAAGTGAGTTCTCCTTTATACATTCTTTATCTTTAACCAAGCAAGCTAATCGAAATATGCGTTTGTGGTTTATACAACAACAAAAAAACTACCTCCCCCCTCCCCGTAGACCCATTAAGAAGAGACAAAAAAATCAAAACTTTGGCTGCTCATATCTCACGAATGGCTGGAGCACCTTTACTGTGTGGCCTACCCTACCTGCTTGATTTGTGGATGCCACATAATGTTTGTGGGAAGCCATATGCATTCATACATGTCCACAGCATAGATTTCATCATGGTACGTATGCTGACATGAACAACAATCTCTACTTTTTTCCAACATATCATTTATAGTACTGTGCACCAGTGAGCCAATCTGCTCAATACAATAGTTTGGTCCATGCACTGCTGGAGAAACTGTATGTGATTCTTACTTGCCTGAAGCAATAAATGCACAGCCACTGACTGTTTTTAACTTCTAATTATGTGCTTGTCAAAGTCCATGCATGTCTTGTGACAAGTGTAGCTCAGTATCATACCATCTGGTGTGCATTCATTAGCTAAGCTGCACTGCTTGAGGATGCTAATGTGACCACAATGACTACGAGTCCTGCAGGAAACTATATGCTTGTCAGATTTCTGTGTCTTGTGACAGGTAGCTAGCTCAGTATCGTACCATCTGGTGTGTATTCATGAACACTTCATGAGGATGCTAATGTAACAACAATGACTAAGAGACTAGAGTCCTGACACATGTAGTATGTAGCTGAAGAAAAAGTGTAATGGCTATTTCGTCTTTCAGTAATTGATTGTTGGGGCATGTTCAGATGCAAGATTAATTATATCACATGCCTGGCAATATTCTTTCTTTTGATGCAGTATGTGAGGGTTCATTTGTCGTAATTATATTATTTATTTAAAAGTAAACAAATGAGTAGAAGGAAGATTAGGAATTTTAGGAATCAAAGAAAAAAGTGGTGAAATAGGAGAATAGCTAAACAATACCTGCTGATACAGTATATCCACTAGTACATTTGCAGGTACATCTGCTTTCTTGTTTCACTATTTTTGCTATTTCCTTGTTTTACTACTTTTCTTTGTTTTATAATCCAACTTATAATTCCTAATTGTTCCTTTTACTTGTTTCTTTATAAAAGCCACATTCAAATAGTGCCTGTCTTGATTGATTATAAGCTAGGAGTTTTCTGAAATAAATGCCCTATCTCAAGTATAGGCCTGGACTATTAATGAAATGGTTTTGGTTGTTTCTGTTACCTTTTCAACATTAAGTTTAAAGCTATCTAATGGATGAAGGTACTACAAGCAATCACTTGAGTAGTCCATGTATATCCAGATATGTAACACTTTAGTGTGGGCACGTTCAAAGGCATCGCTCAGGATTTAACAGGCATATTTCCCAGACAATATCTAGATATTACCCAGGCAATATTTAGATATTACCCAGCAATATCATGGGAATGCGGTTTGCTCATGGCTTTGATGTCCAATTTGTTCAAAGATATAATATACTTTGACTCATTATATTGAGTGACATGGAGTGTTTAATTATGGGCTTATAAGTTAGGCTAGGCTCAGTGTAGTTGCTATAAGTCTAGATTATTTGACAGTAACTAAACTATATTCTAAGACAAATGATCTGTAAAATGAGCGCTTGGGTGATGCGTGGATGCGTATTTCTACCCACTGTGCGGGGGACATGTTAGCCATTGAGCAGACCATGAAATAAGAAGAATATGACAACTAGGTGAGTAGCTCATTGTCCTAAGTACATAACTTAATGTATCCCTATTCCCCTTTTTAATTTTTTTTATTCATCTAGTTTTTGTACTTTTTATTAATCCAGTAATGGATTTGTTTTATTGATAATGATAATTGTTGTAGATTCGTATAACAATTTACATTAGTGGCCGTCAAGTTCAACTTTGTTGTTACCAGACACTCTTGACTGGATTATTAGAGTATTTACCTGACTGCTTTTGGCTGTGAACAAGACTATACATCATACACATTCCTAATATTGAGCAGTTGTTGTCTAACTTGTCTCATTACACAGACCCACCTTTGTCCTCCTTCTTGTCCCACTTAAAATGCAAAGGTGTCAATTTGCAGTAATGCACATGCAATACAGCTTTCCTATGGCTGACTATCACTCTCATTTCCCGTATTTTCCATAGCAATTGGTTTGTTTGCAGAGGCATATCTTGTACTCTTCTTCATGTGCAATGCCACGATGCATGCATTGTACATACTGCAGTATGCCAGAAAGCTGAAACCATTGCAGCCCCCCTGTATCTGCCACTGTTAAGTCACACTTTTAGGCCTTGTTATACCTCACCAATACTGCCAAGGCGCTATGAAGGTATTGTGAGACTGGTTTTTGGTCAATATTGTTTGTGAAAACCTCCATGATCCTTAATATACTGTACTGCTGTACCGTATGATAGTGAACAATGATGTATAAGTCGGATTGCTGTGATTTGTTATTTTCACACCATAAACATATGCTGATTAATTTTCTGATTACATACATGCATACTTTACATAGATAATGTATGCATGAGTACATAGAACTGGTGTGCTAATTAACAAAGTCATAATACTAGAAATTTAAAGTTTTTTGAATGGCCATGTTTTTGCAAGCCAAGAACAACTTGACATGAAACTTGTATTATCAGCTTTCATGTATGTAGTGTATCCTTTGATTCTTTGCAATCCTGAGTTTGCATGTTCATTAATCTGAAAATTCACTGTCATCAATGTTGGTACAGATTATTCCAAAATTAGATGACCAGAATCATCCAATTTAGATGATTATAAATTTGGTACCGATTATTGCAGATTTGGATGGTTATAAATTTGGTACAGATTGGGATGAACAGAACCATCCAATTTTTGAATCTCATTGTAGATTGAAAATGAGCTATTTCCATCCAAAATATATCACAGAATAAAAAAAAACAGCTGAAAGTGGATGGAAATAGGTCCACCTCCATCTTAAGCATGGCTAATGAGCTAATTCTGGTGGCTGTCATGGTGAATCGAATTGAAGTTTTCAGTAGTTTTAATTGACTAAAGCTGCGTTCACTCTCACAGAAAGTTATAGATAATTGTAATAGCAGATAGATGTTAGGATATGACATGCTATCACATAATCTGAATGCAGCAATCATTTTGTGTGGGACTTTTGAGATGCACCCCTTCCATTTTCTAACCCACATCCTATACCCAGTAATAAACAAGGCAGAAAATGGTAAATTGTGCTGGTAGAAATTAACAGCAGACTGTAAATTCTCTGGTACATCAAAGTTGGATAAATCTGATACTGTTTTGCAAATATGACTTGAAAGTAAATTGAGTAGCCCAACACTACAAGTTTCATTAGAAGTAAATCTAGTTTCTATCTCACTAACCACATGAGAAACAAACTCATTGTACAATGATATCCTCCACACTAGAGATCTGGACATTGTTTCTATGAATTTGTCTTCCGACAACTCATGGCTTTGTAAAGGAAAAGCCATCTCCATGAAGAGACGTACCTGTTCTCACAGATTGCATGTACACTTCATGAAAATTAGAACTAGAAATGGTTCTCATGCTATGCAGTTATTTCATCAACTTCTTGTAAACATAAAATAACATCAATCGCTTCATTTGAAATTTCTTTGTTGATCCTCTGAAACTAGTAACTACTTTCAGAAGAATTGCAAAACAAATAATGAGTACAGAGGACTGAAGTTTGTATAAAAAGCTATTAACTTTTCATAGGTGTAGGAAGTGGGGGCAATAATCTGGCATTTCAAGTCATCTCTTAAGTACTGAACTGTCTACTTACCATCAACATCATGTTACTCTTTAATTCACTTTTATATTCAATCAGCAATCCAAGAATTCATGAAACTATCTGTTTACACAGTGATCCCTCAGCAACACTTCAGATCGACGATTGTGACAAGCACCTCTAAAATTAATTTTCATATATGCAGTGTTGTTTGTGACTTACATAGAAGTATATTACACAACTAAGAATGCACTGTTGAAATGATTCAAACATGTTTCTTTACTACTAATGATACTCTGAATTCAATCTCAGAGCCTTATCCTCTCAAACATTTCCTGGGGGCATACCTCCAGACCCCATAGTTTATAGCATGCTTTGCATGCTCAGCTTTTATTTTATTCTTATCATTGTATGGCCAACCAACCACAAGCTACACCTATGCTTTTGTTGATGTTTCGCCATCCCAGTCCCAATCTGTACCCAAATCAGAGAACTGGTTTGGTTAAACAATAGCCTACATTGCACTGTGGGAAGAAGTTCTAAGAACACTGCATAAGTATCTATACGTACCATCTGTCATGTTCTGCGTGCTTTTTTTAATTTTTGTGCTTTGAATGGTACTGCCATGGTTAAAGAATCAATGTACCTTTCTAATGAACGTTGCCGTTTAGCCAAGTACTTAAGGAATCTAGTAATTTCCCCAATGCTAGCTTCAGTACTTTTGAATTCTTGAATATGGCAAGCAGACACAACTGCAAGATTCAACCTGTGTGCAGCACAGTGAGTATAAGTAGCCAATGGAGCATGTTTTGCACAATTTCTTTGCAGCCATTTCGTGCACCTGACATGTTTGAGCTCCCATCATAACACTGCCCATGCATATCTGAGTATGAGAGGATCCATAATGCAAGATAGTGTAGTAGTGTATTTGCTAGAGCGTTTCCAGTAATTCGCTCTACTTCAACAACATCAAGGAACATTTCCTTGACAACTTTGTCATGCACACAACGTAAACAGATTGAAAGCTGTTCCTTGTCTGACACATCACACACCTCATCTGCAATCACAGAGTAGTATTTGACTTCTTTTATTTCTGACAAAATTTCATCACAGAATTGTATTGCTACAATATTAACCCTCTCACTGTCACAACTGCCGTATAGCAGTTTCGATATATAAACGCCCATAGCATCACATTCTAAGCACTCTGTAACTTATCACTCTCAGAGTGCACATGTTTTGACTGGCTATCTCTCTCTCATTTGCCATCAAAATTTACTTCATGCTACTTGCTGGCTCTGCTTACTGGCCATGGCTAAATCATTGACCCCTTCTTGTGCAGAATGAGAATTAACTGTAGTTAAAATTCACATATTCAGCAGCCACGCTTGTTAATATGTTATTTTAGCAGCAAGATATTATCGTAATCTTTGTAATGTAAACTTAATTTTTCAACACCAAATAGACTATATGCACTGCCAAAAACATCCTAAAAACATGTGATATTTTAACATGTTTTGTTATGTTTTAGTACGTCACAATGGTGAACGACTGTGATAAATGTACATAGAAAAATACGAATCTCAGAAAATAGACTACTTACCAGTACTTTTTGCAGATCAATAGATTCCTCTACCTGTATAGAATAGTAGCTGGAAAGAAGAGCCGAGTTCGTAGTGTTAGTGGCGAGTTATAGCTCAAGCCGCATTTGTTACCGGTACTTTTGTATGTGGTTTACAATAGTCGTTCACCATCAAAAATTCTCGGGCACACTGCTATTCAATGCAAATTGATTACATTTTGTTCAATAAATGGACCACACATATAGTCTATTACTGAGCTGCATGCAGCCAATCGTTACATAGTAAACTGACTAGCTATCTATATAGATTCAGTATAGCATTGTAAAATTATAATAATAATAATTTAGTCTTTGGTTCCAAGTGTGTTATCAAAGAAGGGAACTTTATAGCAGTCATAATCACCAACAAAATAGTATGAATTCTAAATAATGCACACTAAATCACATGCAGTTACCATGAAATGACGAAAGTTACCATGAAATGCCTGTGCTGTGTAGATAAAGAGTGGAAGTATTTCAGAACAAGGTTGCTGAGTAAATAGAGTTGTTTAAACAGTTGTGGAATGCTATAAAATAGCAAGAATACTTTAAGAAGGTTACTCTTTGTTGACTCAGTAATAGAAAGCTTGTATGAGTTTCTCTTATGCCGAAGGGAAAAAAAAAAGAGAGGTTCCATGGAATCCTTTCAACCCCTACTCATGGTGTGGCACGCCGGCTTTCTTGGCCACACAACACACTACTGTGTGTCTTTAATTAAAATAATTATGATCAATTTCTAAAATGCACTTATTGTTTTCTTTTAATTTGATACTATAAGCTTCTTGCAAAGATCCACCAGACGGTTCTTTTTTAGTTGAAGAGTGTTTTCCTAGGTGGTATTTTTGTTTTTGTTTTTTTGTGTGTTGTATTAGGATTTTTTTTAAAAAATAGTCGATCCCTATTATGAATGGTTCGCAATATGATTATTGTGTATATTTTAGTGACTAGACCAGTTATTTCTGAGCAGCCAATGGACCAAACAGTTATACCAACTCGTGATGTTAATTTCACGTGTATTGGTCAAGCATGTGGAGATGTGAAAGTTAGATGGTTTAGAGGACCACATGATAATCCATTAGTAGATAAAGCTATTGTTACTACTACTATTAGAGCTAACCTCATTACTAGTGTACTGACTATACCAAATGTGTTAACTAATGATGAAGGAAGATATCGATGTATATTGACTAACAGTGCAGGTTCAACTGACAGTGACTTTGCACAACTTGCTATAGCATGTAAGTAAGACTGAATGTGTTTATTGTCATATTAACATGTGTTATTTTTCATACAGTTCCTCGTCCCACAATTAATGCCCACCCCATGGATGTAATAGCAGACAATGGGTCAAGTGTGACATTTACTTGTGAAGTGTTTAGTTATATACCAGCCAGTCTCACATGGCTACACAATGGAGAGGTACTAGATGAAGACCCAACAAGAATTATTACTACTACTATTACAAATACTAACATTTACACCACAACACTGATGATACTAAATGTACAATTACCAGATAGCGGTTGTTATGTGTGCAATGCTACTAGTATATTGTCTGATACTGCTATGTTGTGTGTAATTGGTAAGTGATATTGTTACTTGCATAATAACTGTATACACAAAAAAATTTGGAATTTTCAACTAGAGTAGGGACCATAGCACATCGATAAAAAGTACTGAAACTAGTTGGAGTAGTGCACAATATTAAATCACAGTAAAAAAATAAGAAGTGTTATATCCCTACTGTGCATGGCATCTTGAGCACAGTAGGGATATAACACTTCTTATTGTTTTACTGTGATTTAATATCGTGCACTGCTCCAGCTTGTTTCAGTACTTTTTATCGATGCTACTCTAGTTGAAAATTTCACATTTTTCTGTGTACTTGTTTGTTAACTTTTTTTGTAAATAATTACTATGACTGGAGAACCCACGCATACCGCATCTGAAATGGCGCCGCACGCCCCAATTATTGTCTGAAAAGTGAAGTATCCATTACGCTTTGTTGTCAGCTATATTCAACCCGTTACGCAGCATTTTCAAGTCAAGAACTGTTCAAAAAGCACCTCTGCACACCAAGATACATTCCGAAAGAAATGATGCCGTGCGCCCCAGTTATATTAATTATCATATGAAAAGTGAAGTATCCATTACGCTTCATTGTTGGTTGTGTTTAACCCATTACACAACAGTACGAATCAAGAACTGTTTGACAAGCACCTCTGCTATCAAAATAGCCACTATGAAAAATAAGGACGATTTCTGTTATGTGAAGGGAAGCCATCACATGCTATCGCCAAATTGACACTTTTCGCTGTCAGCAAAGATGAATGGGAGACAAAGGAGGACTCTGGTAAGTCCATAAAGAATGCATTGTACATACTGTGGTATGCCAAAAGGTACCTGTCGGGACGAAGTGACGTCAAACAGCGAAAAAGTCAAGCCCGTAGCCTTAGCCGTTATCGAGTTATGTTTGTCTGAAGGCATCAGTCAGTCAGTTACTCAGTCAGTAGAAAATTACGTTAAATAAATTATTTTAAAATTCCGTAGCAACTTGTTGAAAGCATTTCGGGTCGATCTGAAAGCTTGTTTGGGCTTAGTTTCACCTATCCAATACTGTCTGATCGTCGTTAGGGGAAATTGAGGCTGTTTTTTGGGTGATATTATTTCGTGGGCCACGCCTACTCCTTTGTGGTCCCTACTATACACTACTATCGTAGTGTATGATTATATTTTAAGAATTTTCATTTTATGAACACAGAGGAGTGCCAACACAAAGTAAGCACTATCAAAAGGATTTCATGTTAGTTGCATAACTGCTTGATTATGCCTAACCAATTGTACCAAGCTGTTATGAAGAAAAAATTAGGCTGGTTTTGGGGTGATATTTTGGACAGGGAAGCCGAAACCTCCATGATTGCCACTGTACAGTACTACCATATTATTAAATTACATAGTGATTCCTTTTCACTTAGTACTGTACTCACTAGTGGATACAGAGAGAACAAAGGTAGGAGTTATACTTGTAAGAAATCTTCAAGATACTCTAATAGAGCAGTCAGTCATAACTACACTAATTAAATAGTCACAAAATCCATATCAGACTACATCTACAAAATGTGTAAGAAGACTATAAAAGTAGAATTAACAAGTGATTCACAGCCCTTTGAATTTAGTAACAGCAGATAGAAGGTTGCAATGGTTTCGACTGAAACCTCCACTGAAAATAGTGCGCATGTACGAAATCAGTTTGCAGCACAGGCAGGCGGTGATGTAGTTTGCAGACTAGCAATAAAGTGCTCAGTGATAGTAAAGCTATGTTAACTGTAGCAATGTGTAATCACATAGTTAACCTTTAATACCGCTTCAGGCTTCCAGCACTACCCCTGTCAAGATGGGGAAGACAACCATGTGGCAGGAGTGAGCCTGTCGGACGACAACTTCTCCACTGACTTTTATTCAGAGTGTATCCACTTTCAAGAACAAATAGAGCAGTCAATTATTCTAATAGTTGTGTACTCTATTAAAACAGTCAGGCACACCAGAGAGTAGCATAGAGCATTCTTTAAGCAACTAAGATACACCATGCATCTCTTCAGATAAGATTTCCTTATATTCTAGAATGAACCCAACATGTCTGAGCATTAGACCAACTTCTGAGGGTCATATCCAAAAACTGTGCATACGTTACAGTTAAACCTGGTACCACACTGTGCTACAATTGTGTTGTGCTCCATTACATGTCATGCAGTTTCAGAATTTCCAGTTTTAGCTATAGAGACTGCATGGCATAATGAACTTTCATTCAACGTGTAATTTCTTGTAATGCTTATCTAATCCAAAATAGCCAAGCTGTAAAAAAACAGTGCAGCCCTCAGAAAGGCTATGGTGAAAAAAGATGTGAAATCCAAGGTGGCGGCCAAGAAATGGCTGTGATGGTAGGTTAATGGTAAAAATTTTAATAACGACAATTCAGATGAATTTGGTGCCACTTTTCACATCTTTTTTCACCATAGCCTTTTTGAGGGCTGCACTGTTTTTTTACAGCTTGGCTGTTTTGGATTAGATTTCACTTCTTTTTGTATTTGTATACCCCAAAGCTGGCCTATGCCAGCTTTGGGACTTTTTAAACCTATCTTTTCTTCTTTACTACAGGAAGAAGAAAAGATGAAGCAGATTTTAAATAGTTTAAATATTTCTGATTTTATCAGTAAATGTACAAATTATAATATAATAGATTTATTTATTACAGAACTATCCATGGTGGTTTCTTTGTAACTGAACACTCTACAAGGTGACGTCTTCTAACTGCTCTTTCTACAGGATGAATTGTTTGTAGCTGAACGATCTACAAGGTAACTTCTTCTAGCTGATCTCTCTACAGGGTGATTTGTTTGTAGCTGGACTCTCTACATGGTGGTTTCTTTGTAGCTGAACTCTCTACAAGGTGACTTCTTCTAGCTGATCTTTCTACAGGGTGATTTGTTTGTAACTGAACTCTCTACAAGAAAACTTCTTCTAACTGATCTCTCTACAGGGTAATTTGTTTGTAGCTGAACTATCTACACGGTAACTTCTTCTAGCTGATCTCTCTACAGGGTAATTTGTTTGTAGCTGAATTCTGTATAGATGATTTGCTTGCAGCTGAGCTCTTTACAGAATGGTTTCTTTGTAGCTGAATTTTCTACAAGGTAATTTCTTCTAGCTGATGTCTCTACAGGGTCACTAGTTTGGAGCTGAATTCTCTACATGGTGGTTTCTTTGTAACTGAACCCTCTACAAGGCTAGCTGATCTTTCTACAGGGTGATTTGTTTGTAGCTGAACTCTCTACAAGAAAATTTCTTCTAACTGATCTCTGAACAGGGTGAATTGTTTGTAGCTGAACTCTCTATAACGTAACTTCTACTAGCTGATGTCTCTACAAGGTCACTAGTTTGTAGCTGAACTCTCTACATGGTGGTTTTTTGTAACTGAACTCTCCACAAAGTGACTTCTTCTAGCTGATCTTTCTACAGGGTGATTTGTTTGCAGCTGAACTCTCTACATGGTGGTTTCTTTGTAGCTGAACTCTCTACAGGGTGGTTTCTTTGTAGCTGAACTCACTACAGGTGACTTCTTCTAGCTGATCTTTCTACAGGGTGATTTGTTTGTAGCTGAACTATCTACAAGCTAACTTCTTCTAGCTGATCTCTCTACAGGGTGATTTGTTTGTAGCTGAATTCTGTATAGGTGATTTGTTTGCAGCTGAGCTCTTTACAGAACGGCTTCTTTGTAGCTGAATTTCCTACAAGGTAACTTCTTCTAGCTGATGTCTCTACAGGGTCACTAGTTTGTAGCTGAATTCTTTACATGGTGGTTTCTTTGTAACTGAACTCTCTACAAGGTAACTTCTTCTAACTGATCTCTGAACAAGGTGAATTGTTTGTAGCTGAACTCTCTGCAAGGTAACTTCTACTAGTTGATGTCTCTACAAGGTCACTAGTTTGTAGCTGAACTCTCTACATGGTGGTTTCTTTGTAACTGAACTCTCTACAAGGTTACTTCTTCTAGCTGATCTTTCTACAGGGTGATTTGTTTGTAGCTGAACTCTCTACAAGAAAACTTCTTCTAACTGATCTCTGAACAGGGTGAATTGTTTGTAGTTGAACTCTCTACAAGGTAACTTCTACTAGCTGATGTCTCTACAAGGTCACTAGTTTGTAGCTGAACTCTCTACATGGTGATTTCTTTGTAACTGAACTCTCTACAAGGTTACTTCTTCTAGCTGATCTTTCTACAAGGTGATTTGTTTGTAACTGAAGAAATTTCTCCTAGCTGATCTCTCTACAGTGAGATTTGTTTGTGGCTGAACTATATACAGGTGATTTGTTTGCAGCTGAACTCTCTACATGATGGTTTCTTTGTAGCTGAACTCTCTACCAGGTAACTTCTTTTAGCTGATCTCTCTACAGAGCAATTTGTTTGTAGCTGAACTCTCTACGTGGTGGTTTCTTTGTAGCTGAACTCTACAAGGTGATTTCTTTTAGCTAAACTATCTCTTTCCATACTTGCATGAACTCCCTACAAGGTAACTTCTTCTAGCTGATCTTTCTACAGGGTGGATTGTTTGTAGCTGATCTCTATACAGGGTGACTTGTTTGTAGCTGATCTCTTGAATTCTCTTCAGGGTGACTGCTCTATTAGGGTGACTGCTCTATTAGAGTATCTCGATCTTGCACTTGCTACACTAAGTTGGATTTCGTGTTATAACTCCGTGGCTTTGAGTCTGATTCTTCTACACCATTGAAGAGCCTTTCTAAGATGATTACTCCATCTGTACAGTGATTTTCAAAGCATTACCCCAAGCGGTTTTTCTGGTAGGCGTGGCAAGTAGTCGTTTTTTATTATGATTATGATTATGATTATGATTATGATGTGATTTGGGTTGAGGCTTAGAAGCCTGTTCACCCACTCAATTACATACTTATGCACACATAAATTAGATGCAATGAACAAAAATTAACTATGAATATAATTATTACATTAACATAAATCTAGTCATAAAAGTAATTATCTACAGCTGATTTAAAATTATTTAATAAAGAATTTCCTACAATATCACTCGTAAGATTGTTCCAATCATTAATTACTCTAGTACTAAAATAGTTGACCCGACATGAAAGGTGGGCAGGGGGCTTAAGTAATTTATATGCATGACCTCTAGTTTGTGTATTGTGGGAGAAAGTAAAAAAGTTGGAGTGATCCAGATTGAAGTAATCGTTCAACATCTTGAAAAGAAATATTAAGTCACCACGTCTGTGCCTGTACAAAAGAGATGGTAAATTCATTGATGTCAGTCGATCTATGTAAGACTTGTCTCTTAAGGATGGTACTAGTTTTGTAGCACGCCATTGCACACCCTCAAGTTTACGTTGATCTAATACATAATGGGGTCCCCAAATTACATTTCCGTATTCTAATATTGGTCAAACCATTGATTTATACAACCGTGATAGTACAAATTCATTCAAATCGATAAAGCTTCTTTTCATACAAGCCAATACCCTGTTCGCTTTCATAGCTACTTCAGAAGCGTGTTGGTGGAACTTTAAATTCGCATTAGCTAATCTCGATTGCATAATTGTTACACACTGTTGATTTTTTCGTTGTATCTTCCTCGTTTTTAGCTAGATTTCTTTCAAACCACAAAAGGTTTGAGGTTCAATAGTTAACCTATTCACCCACCGATTTTCAGCTTCATCCCATACGCGGTTTACCCTGTAGGCGTGACAACATATAGAGCATTTTCAACACGTGATCTTCATTACGTAATTTAACGTTTCACCTACGCGTCCACCATATTGGTGAACCACTGTACTGGCATAGATAGTATACACCCCAGGGGCAGATCCAGGACCTGGCAAGGGGAGGGGCACAAACAGGCCAAGTTGTAGGTCCTAGATTCTCTTGTTAGTTGCTGCATTTTTGAAACAGCAAATAATACACCTCTTAGTAGTATTCACTGTTGATTTTTACTATTTTGGCCTTTGCAGATGGTTGTGAAGTCTTAAAAGCTGTTTAAGAGGCTATGAATGTCTTAAAGAACAGCAACACGATAATTATTTTTAGAGGCACTTAGTACGCACGAAGGTGCTGGGTGACCATTTCATAGTTAGCTTGGCTTCAGGTCAACTTGTAATAAATGCTAGTAAAATATGCATATTTTCGTGAATTTATAAGCTGACCTTGGCCTGACATAAAGTTTAGTATTTTAATCAGAAGTATGGTTCCTCCACAAAGTGGGGGGGGGGGGGGGGCATTTGCCCCAAATGCCCCATCCTGGATCCGCCATTGTACCCTACCCTATCTATGGTACTGGTGAACCATGTAATAGTTCGCTCAGTGTATTGTGTTTACAGAATTCTTCTGGCGGTGAAGAGAACTCATACTAGAAGCGGAAGAGAAGTACACCTCTCGGGTATCCGGCTTTACAAGGTTGAGTAACTGCACAAAGGGGTGGACTAAAAATAGAGCCGTTCAACAAGTCGGAATTTCTTTTAAAGGCTATTCCAGACAAGTTTCGTTACTCTGTTTGCTGTTGTTACTAAAGGTATTGGCTACTGGCTGGAGTAACGCCCAGGATTTAACACAGCAGATCCACTGTAGCTGAGTTCGAGCTACTGAGTGTGCATGGTCAAAAATGATTTATAGGAAATAAACGCCCGGTCTTCTATACGATCATATACGGTAATTATTAATGTAATAAACTTTAAGCCATTTAAAATGTTCAAAATCTGTTAATAACTGGGGGCTGTGCTTCCCAGACCCTGACTCTTTGTCAAATCTAGAAACTGCTTTTTCACATTCACAAAACCTGGCAATGTCCTGTATGTATTTATTTTAACAACAACACATTTGCCTTACTTAATTATTGTACAAAGTAATACTTCATAATTGTCCACATTTGTAATGCTATTGTGTACCATGACAGATCCTAATATAGTTGAAAACAGAAATCTTGATATCATTACTTCAAACAATCAATCTGTTCAATTCCAATCACCTTTCAGGAGCGGGAACATAAGGTATATCATTTCTATTTTTGCATGCGTGTATGTATGTATGTTGAATTTTGATCGTTGTATTTTACACTTACATACTCATATGGTCAATGTATTGAATATACTTGCAGTAATAAATTGCTGTAACATTGCACTTTGATGTACCACTTTAGCGTGGGTTTTAAAAGATGCTGCTTGGGGTTTAACTTGCATACTGCCTGGGAAATATCATGGGAATACAGCTTGCTCAAGGTTTTAATTCCCAGTCAGTTCAAAGATACGATACGCTTTGACTGATTATATTGAGCAACATGAAGCATTTAGTTATGGGTTTGGGTGTACAAGTTAGGCTAGGCTCAATGTAGTTGCTAAGTTTCAATTAGTTGACAGTTATTAAACAACAAAACAGTTTTTTGAGCAACGTGTGGATGCATATTTCTACCTACCATGTGTCAGCCATTGAGCAGACCACTGAACAACACTAAGAGGGCAACTAGATTTAAATTGATGAGTAACTTATAGTCCCAACTACTTAACTTATTAACTTAATATCAAGACACACGGTAGTGTGTCGTGCAGCCAAGAAAGCCGGGGCGCCACACCATGAGTATATTTACAGGAAGAAACAAAACACGATTTTCATGCATACATAGCTCCATACTCCCTTCTCAAGTTGAAATCATTTTCATACTGCAAATGCCCTTCACCTTCAACACTCCACATACCAAATTTGAGCAAGATTGCATAACACAATCATGAAATATAAGCCTTTAAAAATCAGCTTAATTTCTTTTTTTAAGGGGGGGCTTAGATTATTCTCTTCACACACTTTACAAAAACCATTATAAAATGCAAATGCAAAGCACAGTTTTCTTGAGCTTTGGTACACTGTAAACATATTGCAGCATGATCACGTACCAAGTTTGGTGCAAATCTGATTAATAGCATAGAGCAATGGACAATGATTTGTGTTTAAAAGGTTGACTTGTTGTCATGCCTATATAGTAAACTAATTATGGTAAATCAGTACTGTAAAATGTATTCTAGCATAAAAGGTGCAGGATTTACTTTGTAACAATTGAGCAACTGCAGCTCGTCAGGTTTTATGAAAAATTGAGATACTCTAATAGAACAGTCACTGCAAAATCTTAATAGATACCTAGGAATTTACTTTGTTATAAAACATGCACTATTGCAAAGAAATACAGGCACTACATATATACAGTAGGGAGCAAAAAATAGTTAACGTAGCATATTGTAGTTAATCCGTAACAAAATTAACACTGTAGTTATAAAACGTAATTTGTGATTACGGCATGTAACTATTGTACATACATATGTAGCTGCTGGGCGTAGCTGCTTAGCGTACATATTATAGCCATGAACAAAGAAGCAAAAAATTTAAGTTGGTTTTTGGTATCAAATCAGTGAGTATTTTTCTGTATTGGTAGAGCACTAGTTTGTCTTACATCATCTTCATCGCATCTGTAGATAACAAAAACAATGATTTGTATAAAAACTAACCTCAAAGCCAGTTTATGGTTGGCTTTGGGTATATATTTAAAATACAAAAAGAAGTGAAATCCATGTAAAACAGCCAAGCTGTATAAAAGGGTGCTGCCTTCAAAAAGCCTGAGTGAAAAAAGTTGAGAAATCAGAGGTGGCGGCCATGAAATGGCTTCAATGATGTCGATGATGATAAATTTTATTATTGCACAAAGGCCATTATTAAAATTTATTATCATTAACATCACTGCAGCAATTTCATGGCCGCCACCTTTGATTTCACAACTTTTTCACCCTTGAAGGCTTTTTGAAGGCTGCACCCTTTTTATATAGTTTAGCTGTTTTTGCATGGATATACTTACTGTCTCAATAGCAAAGTTAGTAGGCTTAATATTCCAAAACTAAACTTCACTGGATCCCACATTTGCAGTTTGTCTGGCATTGTGTGTAAAGCATAATGGCATAATAATGTTCCAATGGCTATTAGCCCACGTTATTAAAAGTACTTTCAATCATCATATACTGGGGGTGGGCATTCTGTAGTTATTTTACCTATTAGGTGAGTGTCCCTAGAGATATATTACGATTGTGTCAGGTTTTGTGCTGATATATACACCCTTAGCCCTCAGGTCTGCACCCCTCATGCTTCGGCTGAGTATTAGTGCTGAGCAGTTACTGAAAGATAGCAAATGGTATACCTTCCTTAAAAAGTATCACAATATTACTAAATATCACGCTATTAATGTAAAGACCATTGGTATTAAAGTAACAGCCATTTACCTCAACAAAAGCACCAAATACTAATGGTAGCTCAGCAAGTCTCAGGTACAAATTACCAAAAAAAAACTTGTTTTACATAGTTTGGTTAGCTGGCTACATCACCTACACACATTGTCACATGTCTGGCTACCCTCTAAATATGGGATGAAAGAAGTCCACAGGGAGGCCATAATGCCCTGACGGTATGGCGGTATTTAAAGAAAAACAGGCAGTATCAAACCCGGTATCACTTAAATATCGCAGATTACTAACAATACTGGTATATCACCCAGCTCTAGTGAGTATGTATATACTCACCTATTCCCAAGTAGGTACATATAAATATACTCACCTGTAGTTTGAGGGCTATATGCTAAATTATACACCTGGCGGCACATTTGAAATTCCATGTGATCATGATGTATATGTATTCACCTTGGGGTGTATCACCAGTAAACTTCCTCCAACTTCGGACTCGGGGCATACATAAGTACAATACACCTCATAGCTGTGGTTTATGTAATATATACCATGCCTCATAATTAACACACACCATAGAGCACAAAAACACACCATACACACAAAGTAACATAACAAACTAACTCACACGTATTTCATCATAGTTTGGCATGGTAGAATGAATAGAGTCATATACTTTCTTTAGAAATGGAGTTGGCTCACAGCGCAAAATTGATCGTGAGAATATTCATAACCAACTAACTCACACATATTTCATCACAGTTTGGCTGGTAGAATTAGTCATACTCTTCCTTTAGCGATGGAGTTGGCTCACAGCACAAAATCAATTGTGACATTTAGTAAACATATTTCTGTATATTACTAGGACTTGTCCATTCATTTCAACAAACGTAGTAACAACGTTATCTGCTGCTAACCACAAGCAACCATCATCGAACTCTTCAGATATGTCTATAAAACAAATCCATTGATCGCACTCATACTGGCTGGGGTGACTAGGGTAATTGGTTACTTGGTGCAGGAGAAGAAGCCTGATTGGCTTAGGTGATTGATCGTACCAGCACCCGTGTTAGGCTGTTATCCTGCAAATAGGCATGACATGCAGTAGTGTATCATGTGCCAAACCACAGGTAAGTATCAAGACACACGGTAGTGTGTCGTGCGGCTCAAGAAGCTGACGAGCCACCCGTGAGTATATTAACAGGAAGAAAGAAAACACAATTTTCACACCTATGTAGCTCTGCAATCCTTTATCCAATTGGAACCAAATTTGCTAGAGAAGTGCCGGCCAGTTAGGGGAGTCCACACACCAACTTTGAATAAAATCGCTCCAGCCATTTCCAAGATATGAGCGAACAAACTTTTGTTTTAATTTCTTCGTTTTTTTCTTCTTCATTCGCATACTTCGCAAAATCCGCCATAAAACACGAATGCGTACTCAGATCGGGCTGAACTTTGGCACACTTAAAGGGCTCATTAAGGCGGATCTCCGTATCAACTTTGGTAGGAATCTGATGAACATTCACGGAGTTATCACCGATTATTTGCATAAAATAAGGTCGAAGGTCTGTCATGCCTACAGGGTAAACCCCTCGGAGGAATCAGTTGAACATTGATATGTAGATGGAGCAACCATCGTAGGAGTGCCTTTTTGTGGTTTGAAAGGAATCGGGATAAAGACCATGGAGATATGACACAAAACCTAACCTGTGTCAAAATTACGCGATCAATTTTTATGAATTAAAAAACTATTAGTTTTCGTGTCTACCAGGCAAACCGTTTAGAGCAACAAGCTGAAAATCAGTATGTAGCTGGAATAATCATCATAGAAAGTCCTTGCAGTAGTACAGAAGAATCGGATTGCAAACCACTGAGTTATGATTCGAAAGGCAACTACGTGTAGCAAATGCAAGATCGAGATACTCTTATAGAACAGTCACCCTAACAAAGAATCCAGCTGCATTTATAATTTACTCAATTATATTACATTGCAAGTTATTCTGTAGGGAATTTAGCTACAAACAAGTCACCCTGTAGTCAGATCAGCTAGAAGAAGGTACCTAATAGAGAGTTCAGCTACAAAGAAACCATCATGTAGAGAGTTCAGCAAGACAAATCACCCTGTAGAGAATTCAGATACAAACAAATTGCCCTGTAGAGAGATCAGCTAGAAGAAGTTACCTTGTAGAGAGTTCAGTTACAAAGAAACAATCATGCAGAGAGTCCAGCTGCAAGCAAATCACCCAGTAGAAAGTTCCGCTATGAACAAAACACATTGTAGAGAGTTCAGTTAGAAACTAGTCATCCTGTAGAGAGATCAGCTATAAGAAGTCACCTTGTAGAGAGTTCAGCTACAAAGAAACCACCATGTAAAAGAGTTCAGCTGCAAACAAATCACCCTGTAGAGAGATCAGCTGCAAACAAATCACCCTGTAGAGAGATCAGCTAGAAACAAGTCACCCTATAGAGAGTTCAGCTAGAAGAAGTTACATTGTAGCGAGTTCAGCTACAAAGAAACTACCATGTAGAGAGTTTAGCTGCAAACAAATCGCTCTGTAGAGAATTCAGCTACAAACAAATCACCCTGTAGAAAGATCAGCTAGAAGAAGTTACCTTGTAGAGAGTTCAGCTACAAACAAATCACCCTGTAGAGAGTTCAGCTACTAACAAATCACCCTGTAGAGAGTTCAGCTACAAACAAGCCATCTGGTAGAGAGATCAACTAGAAGGATCACCTTGTAGAGAGTTCAGCTACAGAGAAATTACCCTGTTTCATCTTTTCTTCTTCCTGTGGTATAGAAAAAAATGATAGGTTAAAAAGCCCTAAAGCCAGCCATAGGCCAGCTTTGGGGTATAGAAATACAAAAAGAAGTGAAATCTAATCCAAAACAGCCAAGCTGTAATAAAAGAGTGCGGCCCTCAGAAAGGCTATGGTGAAAAAAGATGTGAAATCCAAGGTGGCGGCCAAGAAATGGCTGTGATGGTAGGTTAATGGTAAAAATTTTAATAACGACAATTCAGGTGAATTTTGTGCGAAGACCAAGCGGCACCAAATTCACCTGAATTGTTGTTATTAAAATTTTTACCATTAGCCTACCATCACAGCCTTTTCTTGGCCGCCACCTTGTATTTCACATCTTTTTTCACCATAGCCTTTCTGAGGGCCGCACTCTTTTTTTACAGCTCGGCTGTTTTGGATTAAATATATGTACTCACTAGTTCCCGGGTAAGTGTATATTTATACTCACTTGTGGTCTGAGGGCTATATGCCAAACTGTACAGCTAGTTTTACGTTTGAAGTTTCAAGTGATCATGGTATATGTAGTAGTTGTAACATGGGCACGATTGATTTGCCTCATAGGCAGCAGAAAGGGGGGTTAGGGGGCTGAAGCCCCTCCCCCCTTGGTCTGCTGAGGGGGGCTTAGCCCCCCTCAGAATGATATTACACTGAAATTATCCTTCTTGGAGTGGGGCTGAAAACCGAGATAAAGATCGAGATACTCTACAGAGCAATCACTCTAATAAAGCATTCACAGTATTAGAGCAGTGTGTAGCAAGCTATGTGAGGATTTTATATAGTTTATCAGCTATAAATGTGTAGCTGGTGAGGTGGACAGCTATTGTCAGTTGGCTGTGACCTTCTTCTTTTTTGGTCTCAACTTACAAAACCAGAGACAATGTAGTGCCTCAGTTCATTTCCTCCCCTGGTCAGTCCATCCTCATATCAACTACTTCCTCCACCACTGATTTGCCTGAAATATACGCACTTGCACTCTGGCCTGCATCATTTAGTTTTGATTTCAGATGACTGTTTCCCGATCTTTTATAAAGTGGCTATTTTACTTAATTAATTAATTATTAAGGTTATGCATATGTAGTCATGGGCAATCATTCAAATAAATCAGTCTAATAGAGTTTCAACTTCAAATTTGTCTGCAGTTTGAGGCAGGTGAAACATGTAAACACAAACAGTACATCACTCACACTATAGTTGTTACTTCATGTTTTTCTGTTACACTATATATAGAGCAGAAGTGGTAGGTTCTATGGGCATTTCAGGGGCGAAATATATTAGGGCATATACAAGAATTTTGGCATGTTTCTTCCTAGTGACAGAAATACTGGCCTTGGCAAAGCATTTACTAAATTTCTTCATAAGTAACTTTTAAAATTTGCTTCCACATGCCCTAAATATTTTAGTTGTTTAGTTATTTGTGTTGAAATTTTAAGGATTCAATCATTTGTTAGTCTTGTTTTTGGCAGCAGGTTAGTTATAAAATGTTGCTCTATCGTGGAGCAAACATCCAAGAATAGTTGTTGTTCTGTAATTCAAATAGTTGTAATACTACCACAACACAGTTATAATCTCTGCTTGTTTAAAGCATTTGTCACACCACACTTTTTAAAATATACTTAAACCCTAAATTAAATACTAAGAGTGAACCATTTTTATGTCTCTGCGAATACGACATACCAAACATTTCCACATAAGCTGACTTTTGTAATATTTTTTGATAGTTACATTATATAATTGCACATGATTCCTGCGCAGTGCAGAGATAGTAATAATAATTCAGTTTCTTGTTCAGTTAAGTTTACTAGTGTACTTTAAATGCTTGTAAATGGCTAGAAGGGCATAGCAGATTTCTGATGAAGAAACTAACAGAACTGTACTTGAACAAAACATAAAGTTGTACAACAGATGTATTCATATCCTTACATACATACATGACTTTGTGGTGATTGTGCATTGCTTCTATTTTTGTAGTCACTACAAAGTGGTGGTAGTAATAGGAGATCTCTCAGATAATACAACTGATATCCCAGATGAAATTCTTTTACCGTATCGTGAAGCCTTGGACAATAAATTAAACTACTATGTAGCTATAGTGGGTACAGTGACTAATAACAATCTTACACTAGGAAATGGAGTGACTACCAGTGTGGATTCAGTAGAGTACTACTACAATCAACCTCTCAACCACAGTCAGATATACAGTTACTTCATACGAGTATACTTCCAATGTTGTGTATGTTATATGATATTATATGTACCATAAGGAATGTGTGGTCTTTGTAGAATGAAACTGTTTATACAACCAGTCACTTGTTATCTTCTTTTGGTAAGCACTGTTACTCTACTTGTATTTTAAATTATTCTTCAGTACAGAAATTACAAGTGCTGAGTCTACTGACTCATCTGATGATGATGACGAAGGTGTACCACTGGGAGTCATTGTGGGTTGTATAGTTGCAGTTCTGGTATTACTGTTTACAATTCTAATTGTTTTGATCATAATTCCTCCAAAAAAAAGCCACAGAAAAAAAGTTGAAGTACTGACACGTTCTGCTGCACAGTCATCAACTACACAACCACACTTTTCCAACATTCGGATGCTAGAACTTACAAAGAGTCCTATGGCAACAATTCCTGAAGCACAGTCTTCTTCACGGTCATCTTCAGTGTCTGAGACATATGGAATACAGTTAGTTTGCGAAACAGAATCATCTCATGAAGGAAGCTGTAAGTTGTAACTTTTAGATTTACAGTAGGACACTTATCGTTTTCCATATTGCCACTACAGTGCCATACATTGATGTGACAGTTACTGAAGTTGTGACATCAGCTGGTCAACCAACCACACTTTGCATTGAGTCTGGAGGACATCCTCCTCCTACTGTGGAGTGGTTCAAGGACAATCATATGGTTGAGCATTGCACTTTATCAGATGGTTCTCTGTATATAGCCAATGCTCAAACTCACAATAGTGGTAGCTATACTGTTAAGCTCACCAACTCTTCTGGATATTGTGAAGAAGATATTAATGTTAAGGTGTCACAACCAATACCACCAAAAGGTATGAAATATAAATTTCTTAGATTTTAATAATGTGACCAGATTTACAAAACCAATCCAAATCGCACATCAGGCAAAATCAAACCAACACCACCAGTGGATAGCTACACTATCATACTACTAGTCTTGACCCTTAACATTATTTTTTTTATTTTTTTTTATTAAGGCTTAAGGTCTGTAGGACACCTGCCTGTTTAAAGTTGTTACAGAAAGTGTGTTTGAAAAGGTGGAGAAAGGAGAAAAAATCCATGACTGGACCTAAGCAGCCTCGAACCTGCTGCTATCCGATTAATGCTCGAACGCTTACAGGAGTCTGCCAGGCGGTCAGGGTGTTTTCTCCTTGTCAATTTCATGTATATGTATCTCAAAGTATATACCCCGTGTGGAACCAAATGGATATTAAATAAATTATTCATTATTCAAACTAGTTTTACAAGACGTCTTTTCTGGGTGGTATGGCAAGTTCAAATGGCAGTTTTGCTCTTGTTAAGGACCTAGCTTGGCCAGAATCAGTGGTGTATTGTTGGATGGTTGGCCAGTTGTTTTTTCTGTTGATTTTGCTCCATGTCAGCCACTAAGAAGCCAGCACTACCCTGTAATCTCGTGCCTGAACTTCAATGGTGGTGTGCCTCCATTTTGAAGTCTATCTTTTCCCCATCCCTCCACCCCCTCTTGATACTATTTTGTTTGTCCGACTGCTAGGATTTTCTATCTTATTTGGTGGGAACCTGTACAAGCAGCTACAAGTACTGGAAGTGGTTTGAAAGGTAATGGATTGATGCATCTGTTGTGTGAATTTCATATGTGTGCTTGTTATCCTTGGCAAGATATACTGACTTGAATTCTGTACCGTTTATCTCAAAACTTCTAATGTGTGATTTGGATCATTTTTCCAAAATCTAGTCACAAATGTAGTTACTGCTTATTAGTAGCATACAATCCACTCATCCTTTTAGTTCCTTCCTTGCACCATAATCCCAAAAAATTATCGTGTTTAAAATGCATTATTCATGTTTGTAAGTGAGATGAGAGGGTCCCACTGTGTGTACCTGTTCTGTGGGGTATAAACCAAGCTTGATAAGTTGATTGTTTTTTCTATAGGTGATCCAGCCCATCCACCAGTCAAACTGGAAGAGTTTGTCCAACATGTTACAATATGTCGTTCAAATATGGGGATTGGTTTTTACAATGAGTTTAAAGGCTTGAACATGCCAGAGTGGGCTTTTACTCACCACAATGCTAATCTACTTGTTAACAAAGCAAAGAATCGATACATCAGTATTTTGCCCTGTATGTGCTTGTTTTAGAAAAACAGTCAATCTAATATATTCTTTCAGATGATCATACTCGTGTTCCTCTTGAAATTGACTACACATCTACAGGATCAGATTATATCAATGCTTCTTTTATTGATGTAAAAGAATAATGTACATGGTGATGTGTATACCGTGTTGTGTAACTGTAGGGATATGCTAGGCCTTGTGAGTACATAGCCACTCAAGGCCCATTGCCATCTACTTTTGGTGATTTTTGGAAGATGATTTGGGAGAGGAGATGCTCAACAATAGTGATGCTCACTAATCTTAATGAAGGCAGAACGGTTAGTGATAAAATAGATTGGTTTAAATTTGACGTACTTCTTTTACAGACTAAGTGCCATCAATACTGGCCAGCATATGGTAGTACTGTTTATGGTGCATACAGAGTAACACTAAAATCAGTAGAACCTCTGGTAGAATATACTATCAGAGTATTTCATGTTAAGAAGGTACTTTTTAATGCAGTGTTAATAGATCAAAATCTTCGTACTTTTGTTCAGGAAATTGCAAGTTCTTCCGAAAATATTGTAGAAGTCCACCAGTTTCATTACACAGTGTGGCCTGATCATGGCATACCAAAAGATGGTACTCCGTTGCTCTCATTCCATAAGAGAGTAGAAAAGTTCCACAAGCGTGGTGATACTCCTATGGTGGTTCACTGTAGTGCTGGAGTGGGCAGGTCTGGAACCTTCATTGTTATTGATACTCAACTACAGAAAATAAGATGTGAAGGATATGTTGACATTTTTAACAATGTTCGGATGCTCCGTTACTGTAGAAATCACATGGTGCAAACACAGGTAAAATGCAAATACTTTACAATTGACAATCACTGTTAATCTGTTGCTATGTAGAATCAGTACGTATTTCTCCATGATGTGCTGTTGGAGGCAATCACTTGTGGGGACACTTCAATTGAAGCTCCAGTACAGAATGTTATTACTCAGCTAAAGGAGCTAGAGTCTGTTGATGAACATACTAATGAAACTTTGTATAGCAAACAGTTCAAAGTATGTACTATTACATAACAGTGAAGACTGATTTAATCTGCTATATTTCCAATAGATATTTACATCTGGCATTTTAGGTGAAAAGATATTTACTTATACCATTGCTACTGATCCAAAGAATGTTCTAAAAAATCGCTATTCAGTTAATCTTGCACGTAAGTATATTAATTAGGTGTGTCTCACTTAAGAAATTTCCTTACAGCTGATGTAAATTATGTTGGCTTGCCAAGCACTTATGGTAAATCAGGATATATCAATGCTTCCTACATTGATGTAAGTTCAACCAATCTTAATTTTATTGTACACATGTAATGCTCAGGGATATCGTCACAACAATGCCTACATTGTAACACAAGGACCACTGAAAGGAACTGTTACAGAATTTTGGCAGATGATATGGGAATCTAAGACCCATGCTATTGTGATGCTCTCGGCATTAGAGGAAAATGGACAAGTGAGCCATCTCAATGAGTTTAACTAAAACATAATTCATCACCTCATAGGAGCACTGCTACCAGTACTGGCCAGATGCTGGTGTAGAGGAGTATGGCTCATACACTGTAGAAGTGTTGGAATGTGATAAACCAATAGGAGATTGGTTTAAATGTCAGTTTAAACTTAGCCAAATCTCCAAGGTACATGTGTTTGTAGAATTGTCAACCAATTTTTGTACTAATAATCATTAGTCAACTTCGGACTACTTGTTCAACTTTTGTTATATAAGTTTCCATTCAGTCCTTTGTATTTGTCTTTCTGCAACATAATTCCAGTGACATGTAGCAATTGTTTTACCTCAGCTTAACCTTTCAGTCAAAATTTTACATGTGTGGTATTATCAATGTGATCGTATTCCCAATAGTTTCTTTATTCATACAGCCAATGGATTCTCGTGTCATCACTCAGTTCCACTTCCAGAACTGGTCACTGGATAGTTGTCCAGAGGACCCATCATCCACAATTGACATGTTGGATTCAATAGAACAAGTGCAGTGTAGCACTGGAAACGGAGCAATCACAGTTCACTGCAAGTATGTAGTGTGTACATAGATACAAATGAGTATAGTAGAGATCATGAAGAAGCTTCCAAAAGTGTCACCCAAAACCAGCTTCATTTTTCCTTCAAAGCAACTTGGCAGTATTAATAAGTGAACTCACAGTGACCTTAAAAAAAGTTTCACCAACACCTTATGTCGACTATGATTCAATATTACTTTGACCCAAGACTTTTGCCTTATGCAGCAGTCCTCCCTTGTGTTCCTCTCCACTACCTTGTAGGTGTTGATTTATGGGTAGTTTGGCAATGGTTTCTTGGCCCATCACATTTGTAACAAGAAACATCCATAATTCTGTAGCTTGATTGCGGAGGTGTTTCTCATGTTGTTCTTTTTGCAGCACTTTGTATTGGGAAGAACATAGCTAAAAATGAGGGGAACTGGCCTTGTAGATTTTTATAGTGCATTTACACTAGCAGTTGGGCACGGTACGGTACAGTACAGCACGGCACGGTACGCTTAATTTTGCTAGTGTAAATGGGTATCGATCCGAGCCAAACTGTTACGTGCCGGGCTGACCTGGCCCTGCTACTTCAACCATGCTGGCTCGGTACGGCACGGCACGGTAGACAAATTGAAACAAACCTTGCTATATCCTTGGCTGCTGCACGTAAATACGATGGCTTCTACCATGGCCAAACATGAAACAAAGTCCAGTTACCAAGTTCAACTTGAATGAGCTGTCCATAGAGTGATAGCCGCTGATATTGTCCTTCAAACGGATTGCTGGTAACTTGTACGACAGCAACAGCTTGAAACAAGCTTGAAAACGGCGAGGGCATCTCGTAGGACGATACTTTAGCCATCACGTGCTTATGTATAAACTTGCCCAGCACGGTTATTTCCTTACCAATGTAAATGTGCACTTAAAACGTAGCGTACCATACTGTGCTGTACCGTACCGAGCTGGAGCTACTAGTGTAAACGCACTATTAGTAATTGATAGTTGTGTTGTGCTTTCAGATGCGAAATTACATCTGGCAACATTTTTTCCTTATTACAATATGTATGGGTTTACCATTCAAAAATTATGTGTGTTACAAAAAGTGAACAAACAAGCATCAGGATTTTAGAGGGGAGGGCTAAGAGACTAACCCTCCCTTCCCCCTTGGTCCATCCCCTTAGCATCAATATGCTTAATAAAATGTTTAAATGTCCTAATAGTGCAGTCAAATGCTCATGTTCCTAATAGCGAAAAATTTTGCCTTTAGCATGAATTGAGCCACTTATACATCTCAATTTAAAAGTAGCAGAAAATTCCACAGAATAACAACTTTAACAAGTTAATGCTGTGTTACTTCTAAAACCAGGTGCCCAGTAAATACTATCCCTTAAATTATTCAACTCTTTAAATTAACCATACAGCATGCTATAGCTTTGTTACTCGCGTTGCTTTGTAACAATTAGAAGTGGGTGATACAATACCAAAAGTATCGATACCACCAATATGATACAATTCACAATGAGTATCGATACTCGATACTAATAGGGTCAATACTGATACAGGTAACTCACATGATCAGATAGTAAAATTTCATTGTATATGGGAAGTGACTGCTATTTGAAGCATCTTTAGATGGCACTTTAATGCTTGACCAAGCTATTTAAAGCACTGTTTATACTTTTAACTAGCAAAAAGCTTGTGTTGTATACCAAGATACCTTCATTTCAGCAGCTTTTGAGCCACATTGGTATCATACGTATCTTTACATGAAAATATCAAATATGTGACCCAGTCTGGGAAAACTGGTCTTATCGCCTATTCAAAAGTATCAAGAAACACCAGTTTTAAGTATTTAGTGTGTTGTAGCTCACCAATGGTTGAAGCTATGTGTATATACCAAATTTTCACACATTTTACACCAATTCCTTACCTTCCACAGCATCCAGTGTGCAAGTAGCCAACAACTAAGTTTCCTGCCGTTTTAGATAGTTTTTAAACCGAAGTTGACTGTATCAGGCAAACTGCAAAATGTGTGGGATGTGGGGGGCCTGGAAGGTGGGCAAGATGGTGTTCAAAAATTGAAAAGGAAGGCGTAGGGATGAATTAGGCCAAGTTTTGGTCCATTGAGGTCTCAAAATTGGAAAGGAAATTCACAGCAGAGGAACTTATTCAACACCACAGAGCTGTACAGCCACATACAGTCATCCCCAGGCTGACCAGAACTCCATTAAGGCCCCACACCGCATGTACGGATTGCCACTGGGCTTGGGAAAAGCAAACAGCAAAACCAGACCACTCAAGTATAGCTGGTTTTGATTGTGGAATTAGATAGTTCATTCATGTAGCTTTGTGTCCTGGGTGAAAAATCAAATCTGCTGACATGGGCGATAAGATTAGTTTTCTCAGACTGGGTCACATATCGGATTGAATCAAAAAAAATCCTAGTATCACCCATCCTTAGATGCAGTACAATAAAGTTAAATGTACTTTGTAATTCACCAATTATTTTGTAATTCATCAATTACATTGCTATGCATCTCTAAGGAAACATAATTCAAGCAATCCGCTTTAAACAACAAATTATGGACAGAAGTATCTTCTTAAGGTTACGGTATAGTCACGGGCAATCGTTCAAAATTTTGAATGCCTATCGATACTTTTTGAGAAGCCCATAAAACCAGTCTAGCAGCGTAAAAAGTTTTAAATGAAGGTGAAGCCTTCATATTTAATGTTTTTATGTAGCTACAGTGTAGTTTGAGGGAGGTGGAACACTACAATTTGTTGTAGTAACACAAGTAAGCCAGCCCGTACACCGCTCAGCTCCAGCTGTCACTACCATGTTTTTCCGCCGCCAAATACAGCAAAAGCTGTAGGCTCTATTGGCTTTTCTGGGGCATAGTGATATTGTATATTAAATTTATTAGGTCCTGTGGAAGCGTTTTTGGCGTGTTTCTTCCCAGTGACTCAGATACATGCCTTCAAAGAGCTTGTTTCACTCGAAAAAACTACTAAAAGTTCAATAAAACGTCTATACAACCAGTAACTTAAAAAATCGCTTCCACAGGACCTAGATATTTAAATTGTTTAGCCACTTGTGTTGAAATTATAAGGATTCAGTAATCTGTTAGTCTGGTTTTTGGCGGCGCGTTTTTATAAAACATCCCTCTATTGTAGACCACACACCCAAGAACAGTCGTTGTTCTGTAGTAAAAACAAACAAGCACAATTAGTTGTATTGCTAACACAACACAGTTGCTGAAATTATTTATCCCTGCTTGGTTTAAAGCAGGTTTTGTAATTTGTTCCGCCCACGCATTTTAAAACTATACCGTAACCTTAACTGTTTTATAGTTTGTCTATCGTGTTTCCATATGCAAATTCTCTGCACAGAGTCTCTTAATTTTCATTCACGTATAAAGGGGATATGTCCCTTTTTAACTTGAGTAAATAATGCCATTCCTGGTAGCTTACAAAGCTTGTTTCTGTCTTTATATGCCTGTTACAGCATGTAGGCTAGCCCCTAGTGGACTGTTGCAACTGCTTTCAGTTACCGGCCACGCTCACTGTAAACACAACAAAAGCAAAAAGTTGGGCTTTAATACTGTACATTAACTGCCTTCATTCATTGAAGGAAGGTTTGTTTCTGTAGCTCAAAGTCTGTTTGCTCACTTGAGTGTTGGACAGACACACAGACACATGGTTTTTGCCAAACTAATTTCAGTAAACCAGGTTCCTTGTTTAAAAATTAGTAGTGAGGTGTTTGAGATCACACTGAAGGCACTGTTGAGCTCAGTTACTGCCAAAGCACCATGAAAGTATTGTGAGGCTGGTTTCTGGTCTATAACAGCTAAGGCTACCAGACATCACTTTAGCCCAATGGGTGCCTTTGGCATACTGCAATACCTATTATGTACACATCATGGCCGTACCTTTGTCCTCCTTTTTGTCCCATTCTTTTTGTTGACAAAAAAGATGTGAATTTGCTGTAGCACATAATGGCTTTCCTGTGGTCACTGCTTTATGATATGCCTGACCCCATTCATTCATTTTGATGAAGCATGAGCGGGCAGGTTCACCATGTAGGTTACGAACAAGTACAAGAAGATTAGGTTCTGTTACAATCATAGAATCAAGGAAGGTTGCCTATACCTGCAGATGCACTAGTAAGCATTTAATCCCTATGTCTATAGACTAAAGTATAGATATTAATCTAGTATATGGCAACCTCTCTTGTTTCATTATAATCATACAGTAGTACTGTATGCATAGTAGTGGTCATGGAGTTTTGGGCTTTCCTGTCACCCTAAAAACAGCCCTAGCTTTCTTCATGACAGCTTTGTAGTATTATTTATACATAATCACACCCAAAAGCGTATCCCCAAATGCTTCCAACAAGTATCTATGGAATTTTTAAAATTTAACTGGATTAGCTAACTGACTGACCAACTAGTGCCTTCAGCCATGCATTAGACAGACAATGCATAACACGTGCAAGCTTGATTTCTTCACTGTTCACTACTAACATCCAAGATGTGCCTTTTTGCCTCCCACAGCAGCTACAATAGATGAATCATGGATTTACCTCTGTCCTCCTTTGTGTCCTATTTCTTTCTTTGTTACCATGTAGCTGTTGATTAGCGGGTAGCATGTAGTGGCTTCCTTGTGCTAACTGTCATATTTATACTCTTAACCATCTGTAATTTCTGTAGTGACTAGGTTGATTGCAGAGGCATTTCTTGTGCTGTTCTTCATTTGTATTGCTGAGTAAATAGTTGAAAACGAGGCAGAATGGCTACTTCACTTTCACTATTTAATAGTTGGGGCAAGTGTCCAGATGCAAACTTGTTTTATGATATGTCTGGTGCCATCCTATTCTTTGATACATTTGCATGGGTTCACCAGTCATATAATTACATATGTTGCAAAAAAGTAAGCAAACAAGTATAAGAAAATAAATTCAAGTAGTGGGTCATAGAAATAAAAGTATTGAAACAAGAGAGGTGCAGATTTACTAGTGGACATTTAATCCCTAACTCAGTCATGATCCCATTCAAATTTAGAACTTTCCAAATAAATTAATGGCTACAGATAACCTATTTTAAATACCTATGGCTATATACGTAAGTCAGTGTTTTAGTTGAGAACGCTTTACTTTGATTCTAGTGAACTTTGAGGCATTGTGAAAGCTAAAATGACTACAATTTCTGGGGGCCTATGCCCTCCTACCAGAGACTTTATACTCTAGTAAGTCCCTTCCTTCACCAGCATACACAAGTACAAGGAAACGACAACTAAGTAGTGAGCTTCACATGTAGGTGACCTCTTGTTTCAATAGAATCCCCACTTTTCCTTGTACAGTGAACCCTTGGTTATCTGAACCCCTTTGTTCTCAGGCAATGATAAAAATGTTCAGGTAAGTGATTGTTCAGATAACTGAAGCCCATACATTTATATACAGAGCTCTGTTGAAACACTCTAATAGAACATACACCTATACTCAAAATAGTCTAATAGAACAGTCATTTCCAATTTCGGATAAACAAGGGTCAGAGGTGATTAGCATGTGACGTCACTGTGAACAGTCTGTGATGTGAATGTGAGGTTGCAGTGAAGGTCAGATAACCGAGGGTTTAATTGATTTGATTGGCCTGAAGTTAAATAACAAATGTGACTGGATCTACGAAAACCGTTCTTATCACCCAAGACAGGTAGTTTGATTTTTTCACACAAACACAGAGCTTAATGAATGCACTATCAAGTTTCACTGCCACAGTCAACCAGAGTAAAGTGGTCTGCTTTTGCTGGCTCTTTTTTAGAGCACAGTGGCGAGCCGTACGAGTAGTCTGGGGTATTAATGGAGCCCTGGCCAACCAGGAGATGGCTGTGTGTGGCTGTACAGCTCCGTGGTGTTGGACAATGACCTGTGCTGTAAATTTCCTTTCATTTTAGCCAGTTCTGAGCCCTGAATGGCCTATAACTTGGCCTAATTCATCCCAGCACGTTTCTTTACAATTTTTGAACATCATCTTGCCCGCCTTCCAGAGCCCCCACCTCCCACCCTTCTGGAACTCGCCTGATACAGACAACCTTGGTTTAAAAACTATCTAAAATGGCGGGAAACTTAGCTGTTGACTACTTCTTCAGTGGATGATCAGGAAGGTAAGAAATTGGTATGAAACGTGTGAAAATTTGGTATGCGTAGCTACCACCATTGGCCAGCTACAACACACTGAATATTTAAAACCGACATTTCTCGATACTTTTAAATGGGTGATAAGACCGGTTTTCCCAGAGACAGTCACAAATTATGAGTAAGATGAGCAAATACCTCTCTTCTACACATGAAAATATTAGTTCAATACAAAAAACTAAACAGAAAAAAGAGAGTCCTATTTTCCATCACTCATGCACTCAACACCCGCTTTATGATTTTGCTGCCACCATAGTGAGCCTACAGAGTGAACAACATGGGAGATGTGGGCAGGAGGTTATTATTGATTTTTAATTATACACTTGACTCTTGTTATTTCAGTCTCTGACTGCTCTATATTAGAGTATCTCGATCTTGAAGGCTGCCAGGACTGTATATCCATGCACCCTGTTGAACAAGAGTGGTAGGACTTTCACCCTTCTGTTATGTTTATATGCACAACTAATGCTTTTACCTTAAAATTGGTCACGCTGTGCCCCCTCCTATCGTGAAATAGTGCATTCATGTGATCTATAATATTAAAATTTGGTGCAGCTACCTAAAATTGATGTGGATAGTGACGGGAAACAAGGAATTTAATAATGATGGCCATAGTTTTAGACAAAATATTAATGGAAGATTTTAGTTTGGCAAAAGACTATGCACTTGCCATATTTGCCAAAATTTCCTGCTCTATATGGTAAGATTCACTACATGTAACACTGGTAGAGGTTAATTCATACATGCTGACACGTTGCATGAACAGTGACAGCTAGGTGATTACTTAGTCCAACAAATACTTGTATCAGGCCACCAATTTCACTTGTATAAATGCCACAAAGGCCAATGGTCATTAGTGTAAATGGTACATACATATGAAGACTAATAGTACAAATGGCGCAATTGTCAATAACGTACAAAAAAGATCTATAATGTAAATGACACAAAATTCAATGGTAATAATGTAACTGGTACAAAGTGTCCAATGGTCTAAATAGCCAATGATGCAAATGGTACATACAAAGACAGTGAATGGCACAAATGCCAATAATATACAGACTGAAAATGCTGATATCTAAACCAACATCCCAGGGTTGTGGTGGGTGTGTGTTGTCAGCACCTATAGCTTTGAAGGTAGCAAGCAGGTGTCGATAGAATTTCATGGTCATGGGTCATTGAGATGGCAGATCAGATTGTATTGGTTGTCCAATATCTTAGTTCTTACTTGTTAATTCTAAGACGGCTGGATAGCACATGAAATGGGATTGTTTTACCTTTGTGGCACTCTCGTATGTTTGTGTGTCTACTCCATCCCAACTACCAAAAGTTGGGAAGCCTCGTTCAATGCCTGATAGTTTACAAGCAGCTAGTTGGAGCTGTTCCATTGCCATCAGAAGGTGTGTCTTGGCAAATGGTTCTGTCAGGAGCATTGGAATTTCCTGCAAAGTTTACTGACAGTTCCAGTAATGCTGGATAGCATGGCTATGATCTCCCTACTAGAATCAGAAAAGCCCTGTCCACCCTGACCTTCTTGACACATCTGCCAATTAGGCAGAAAGGTGGGAAGTGTATCCCTTCCACCTGCTCCAGGGGAGCTGCCCTCACTGTGTCAGGATCTGGTCTCCTGCTCATAAACTGTTTCAGTTGAGCACTGAGGTGGGGTGCCACAGATCTATGTTGCTGTTACCAAGAGTCACCAGTATCTGTTGAAATATTCACTGGTGTAGTTACCACTCTGCTAATGCTGTTGATTGTATTGCCCTAAATTCCTTGTCTGCCTCACTATTGTCTACCCCACGGAGGTGTTCTGCTGTGATGCATGAGCCATGATAGTGGGTTAATAATAGGGACCACCCATTTTTCAAATTTCAAAAATCCTAATATATAATACACCAAAAATCCACCTTGGAAAACACTCTGGTTGTTCCTTGCAAGAAATTTATAGTATCAAAACAATTTGTTCTGCTGTGACAAAGTCTTGCATTTTCTGCTACTAGTTACATGCAACAAAAATTGTGTGCATGCATGATTGAATATGGGACTAATTTTTTCAATTAAATTTTTGTATTGAGTTACTAATTAAGTGTATTTTGACGTGTAGAAAGAGGAATACCAGTGTTGCATGCAGCGAATCTCATGAAATACAATTAATAAACACTTACAACAGCCAGTGTATATGATGTAGATGGATTTCATTATTTAGGAACAATACTGTATGTACTTATTATCATATTCTGTAGCAATGGAGTTGGCCGCAGTGGGGCCTTCTGTGCTTTGATGTACTGTTTGAACCAGTTTAAAGCTGAACAAAAGGCTGACATATTCCAGACTGTGAAGAAAATGCGTACACAACGTGCAGGAATAGTCGAGACATTGGTTAGTATTGTAACATGATAAAAGTATTGAACCTGTGTGTGACCAGATTTAAGTATAGTAGTGAATTCCAGGAATTTACTACAGACCACATACTAATCGTCATACATGAATACATTTTGCATGCTGGGAGTCCACTACAACCAATTATCAAACTAAAATTAGATTTGTTACTAGTATAAAGACTACTTATCAATATGTCTCAAAGAAAAGTTGATAAGAAAGTATGCTTAATTTATGAGGGAGTTTGAGTCAAATTCATGATTACTTTGTTGTAGATGCTAATAGAATGTCCAGTTTGTTAATGCTGTATAGTAGGGATTATAATGTTTGCACTTTCCCATTAAGAAATATGAGCAAAAGCCATCCTAACACTTTGCAATGCCTTGGCAGTATTTGTTAGGCATAAAATCAAGTACAAAAGTGGCTTCAGTGCAGTCTGAAACTCATCTGACTAAGTTGCTACATTTTTTCAAACTTTGCATAGTGGAATTTTCTTCTAACAATGTAGCTGTCTAACTGATGTCTTCAAGCAAATGTAACTCAAACTTTTCGCTGTTAGGCATCAGTTTAACTTGACAAGTGCCATTTTGCAAGCCGCAGTACTTACAGTGTCTTAAACCAGCTAGGTTCTACTGTAGGGTCACTTTGTAAGTGGAAGTAGTACAGGAGGTTGCACAGATGTAGATGTTTTTGTGTGGAGTCAATACTATTATTTTTTCTCTTTTAGGAGCAGTATGAATACCTTCACAAAGCCCTGCTTGAAGCAATTCAAAGATATGATATGTACTCTAACTTTACTTTGTAAATTTTGTGGTCCTTCAAATTTGCATTTTTTTTATTTTTGTACTGTGGTGATGTCACAATAACTTGTGTAGTATACAATTCTGGCTACACAAAGTACTTTTATACTATGATTACCATGCATGGATCAGAAACTCATTGTTATATTGTTGTTTAATTATTGGTTAATAACATATTTTATGTGCAAATTAATATCCTTGCGCTACAATTTATAAATTAAAATTTATTGCATGCGTACACACACAGTTCATATAAAGTTCACTGCCTGTGGTGGCAAGAGATCTAAAACATGCAATCAACAAAAAAGTAACGGTTACAAAATATGTCACACATGCAGGAGATCTGTACCTTTAAAAGCATGTAAAATAGAATGCTGAACCCACAAACACATTACATTGGGGAGCTTGACATGACCCATACATGCATGTTAGCGTAGGAAGAGATCATCCATCTTTGTCAATTCAGTTATAAAGTAATGAGTATATGCAGTGAGTCTATACATGATTGACTGATGGTTACTAAATTCTTTTGGTCAAAACAATAGTTAGATCAAAAATAATAGTATATGTATGTAGCAATAGGAGTGGCAATTAGCTAGCTATACCAATCATATATACTTTTACTGTATGTGGCAGTTGAACACTATCACCATTATATGTTGCTAACCTATAGTGGGAATAATAATGCTGACTGGCATTGTTTAGTTGGCTCTTTGTTTGTTAGTGGTTCTTTTGATGTTGGTTATTTTGCACTTGTCATGTAAACTTGTAGCCCAAGGGGCTGAGGTCATGTAGACCAAAAGTGTACATAAAGTGAATACATAGCAATGCTCTGTGGTTGAAAATGGAAAACATGCACCCATCACACTGTATTATGTATGGATGATTTCCACTTTCAACCATAGATAGCTATTACTGTATAAATCTTGTTCTGAAAACACTCCATTCACTGAGTAGATCAAATCTCACTAAAAGCTGCATACTTTGCAGTGACAGCTGCATCACATCTAACCACAGTACACAAGTGTTTAGATCATTAACCACTATTGTTAGATCATTAACCATGTTGTCTACCATGGAATATATAGTTACGATTTATTTAGCTACAGGCTACAGCTATTAAACCTATGCACCTGTATACATGTTGGTCATCGGTATGCCGTATATTGATTTCTTCGTCATGATGATTGTAAAGCAATAATAAATAATTTCCCTAAACAATGTGTTTGTATAGATTACGTAACGGCAGGAAGTCGGTACACTGTCGCTGCTCCCCTGCAGCGCGAAATATTAAAGAGGGCGTTAACATAGAGTGCTTGTTGAAAGATGGCTGTGCGCGCCAGTTTCTTCAAGCTTTGCCTGCTCGTAGTCTGTCTGTACTTTATGGGTAAGTTTGATAGCTATGTAGCTATTGATGTCAAGTAACTTGTTTTGACGATCTTCCAATTTTTATTAGCAATTCCTAGTGCAGAAGGGGGCGGCAACAGCTGCAACCTTGTAGTTGATAAAACTAGCGATATTGTGGTGGGAGAAAGGATAGAAATCAATTGTAAATGTGATGATGACTCTGAACTACTTGTATGGCGCTTCAGAAATGGAAATAAAGTTCCTCAAACGACCGAGGCAAAAGAGGCCAAAAACACCAATGGGGTCTACTTCACACGCCCTAAAAGAGATTCACAAGCAAAGAAGAGAGGCTCTACTTTAGTCATTCCAGAATTTTCTGTTGACTTAAACCAGAGTGTATTCCGTTGTGTAAAAGACGGAGGCAAGAATGCCAAACCACGGACTCCTGTTAAGTTAATCGGTGAGTTGAGTCGGCCTGCTTATAGCTACGATTAATTTTGTGCACAGCTATAGCTACTTGCAAAATTTGATAAGTTAATATTAGCAAGAGTTACTACACTCGATATCATGCAGCAAACCGCTGGTAGTATTTTATTTGTAGCTACCTCTATACAGCAATTTAGGGCAGTTAGGGTAACTTGAGAAACTCCTCGGCTACATTAATGGGTCAAGCAGACATATTTTTCTCATGCCTATTTGCATCACTTTCTACCTTAATATTTGTTAATGGTGTAAAAGATCGGTCCATTACACTCCAGACTTATGATCAATTAAACAAGCACCTGTAATGTTTCCTTATAGGCACTGTACAAATTGACTGTTTTGTTCTTCATGTTGTCTATCACTGTAACTCCGAAAGCTCTTACCAGATAAGGGAAACTTTAACAGCCCATTGGTTTTTCTCTCTAGACAAACAAAGTTGTAAAATGAAGTTCAAGGAATATGAAAATTTCAGTCAATGGTTCACATTATTTTACATGCACACTGAATTGATTTAAGATTATCTTACAAGTGTGTAACCAAAAAACAGTTGCTTTAAGTTGGTAGAATTATCACAGTAGCAATTTACAAGATTTTGGCTACCTACTACTTGTTCTTATTTTGATTACTGCACTACATTATCTTTGAGACTATATTCTTTGTAAGCCTATAGTTACTTGAGAACAAGAAAATATTATAAAATGTAGGACTGGTGATAAAGCTTTGGGTCAGTTGAATAATTAAATAACTGTGACATATCTCAGTGAGATTGACATAAAATTTAGTTTGGCGAAATAACCAAACTGCCAAATTATAATCTCAACTGTCAATTCTCTTTGTCCATTTATGTCCGTCTGTGTATATCCCCTGTGTAATGTAGGATATTATCACAAATCATGTTTGCCCACTTGAGGATATCCTTATTATTATTAATACAATTTGTAGTGTCAAGGTGCTGTAGAATTATTAAATAATAATACATGTATGTGTCATCAACAGCAATGACGTCCACCCCATCTGCCACATCCACAAGTATTACCAATAACCCATCACCCACTTCAGGTACGTATGTGCTAGTTGTGTATTTGTGATCACAATTGTGCAGAGGTTTGATAAGTAGCAAATTGTATGCCAAAACATTTAGCTTGGACTTTGACTTACTGATTTCCACTGTACGGCCATGAGTGATGTACTGTTGTTTCCAATTTGTAAAATATCCACATAGGGCTGCAACAAATATTTGATTCGTTTGGACTTTCATTAGAAATTTGGCATCCAGATACTAAATTTACCATTCGAATATTCGTTTACTAGTAAATTACAGCTGTGTACAGTGATGGTGGCTTTGGTTACAAGCTATATTTCTACTAGATGGCTTGTTCTGTTATGTAAAACTGATTATAAAGACAGCTACTATTAATGCATATATTTCAGGGACAAAGTGGAAAGTGGGTGGAAAAATTTTGCTGAATTCTAGCACTATTGCATTAATATAAATGTTATCAATTAGTTTGGTATTCATTTGTTAAGACATTCAAATATCCAGATACTAAGTTTAACATCATGCATCCCTACCATATAGCAGGAAGGTTTGGTGAATTTGGAAGTGAATTGTCTTTTGCCAAACCTTTTCATTTTCAGCCATGTTCCACCCGTTACGCAGCGTTCAAATGAAGGACAGTACTAGAAGTGTCTCTGCAATCAATTCACTTGCTATGGAAAATACAGGTGTTTAGCGATACAGCCATGGGAAAGCCATATATCATGTTCTCACAAATTGACACCTTCTGTTGCCAGCAAAAAGAACTGGGGGACAAAGGTAAATCCATGATGCGTGTATTGTACATACTGTGGTTGGTGAAAAGGCATGTCTCAGGACGAAGCAATGTCGAACAGTGAAAAAATCAAGCCCGTAACCTTAACCATTGTTGAGTATGCTTGGCTGGAGGCAGGCGGGCATGCAGTAGTCTCACATAGCCAGACCACATTTTTTTCTTTTGTGAGGATGGGATCCTGCTCCCACAAAAAAAGAGAAAAAATACAGTCTGGCTTTGCAAGACTAGGTGGCAATCAGTTATATAGTAGAAAATTCAACTAAATTAAAAGAAATCGTTGGAAGGATTTGGGGTCGGTCTGAAGGAATTTTTGGGCTTGGTCATGCCTAACCAATGCTGCCAGCTGTTGCAAGAGAAAAGTGAGGCTGGTTTCTGAGTTATATTTTTCAGCAGAAAGCCCAAACCTCCATGATTCCTAATATACATTCCTACCGTACTGTATGATACAATAATAAAGTTTGATAAGGCTAATGTCAAGTGACTACTATATGTATTATTAACATTTGCTATAGTGATAAAGAGTGTTACATGATAATTTGCTGCATTTTATTTGCTAGCTATTTCAATGAATTTGGACACTGATCCCAGTATAGGTATGGCCACATCATCATCATCATCCACTATGGCTGGTATGTAGGAAGATAGCAAATATAAAGAAATTTCTTATTTACAATTTTTGGTTAATTTATCGTTAATAATTGCATGTATGTTCTACCAAAGGAAAAAAATGGCACCAGACACGTTAGATTACAATTCTATATACGTAGATCACATGAGTCATTATGTGCCTTGGTTATTAAAATAAGCATTTCACTTCATTTTTGATATTGTCTACATGTTATGTCATGTTACATATTCAGAATATGTGAAACTGCTCTGAAATCAATTGACTCACACAACTGTAAGAAGCACATTGTGAAAATCACAGACAATAATTGCTCCAGAAATCCTGCGCACAAAGCTGTTGTACACAAATTGACACTTTTGCAGTAGTGCTGACAGAAATATGTGTTTGTGTTGCATCCCTTTTAGTTCCTGTGGGAGTTGAACAGACATACTTTTTATAGGCCTAGACGATGTTAAGCAATAAAAAAAATCTAGCTGCAACATTACTCATTGCATTAATTATTGTATTGCATCATATATTTTACTGTACAGAAAAACCTCCATATGGAGTATATAGCAAATATATGTATGTATGTCTGTGTGTGCCAATGAGGTGTACTTTAATGGTACGTATTTCTCAAAAACATGACTTGAGAGCTGTGGTTCAAATAAGATATGCAGTAATGTCAATATTCTTATCAACAGTAATGACATCACCCAGTTCAACTACACCCATGATTAGCAGTAGCCAGTTACCCACTTCAGGTATGTTATATAATAGTTATACGGGCACAATGTGGAGTCTATGAAATTTATAAACCTGAAGGCCCGGGCTGTAGTGCACAAGCAAAGCGAGGGCGCTACTAAGGGCCTGAGGGTTTATAAATTTTATAGACTCCACATTGTGCCCTTATAACTACTGCTTTAGACTCTATTTCACATTACACTCAGATTACTTACCTCATCCATGGCTGTTTCTGCTGTAGGCTCGGCAAAAGCGGCTGGTTTTCTTGCAATAATACTAGCATCATGGCAACTATGCGTCCTCACGTGACAAAAATAATAGCGTTTACTGCACGTGAACAATGCATAGCGCTTGTTAAATCACTGCAAGTGAACAATGCATAGCAATTGGATAAACCTAGATTTTGAGCATATGTTATATTGTGCCTGAAGGCATGGAGTATATTAGAAAACAAGGTGGTGTATATGAGATTTATTACCCATCCATAACAACCTAAATAGAGTCTAAGTACTTGTATGCTGACAATATACTATATTCTACAGTTAACAGATGACAGTGCACCATTTTGCATGCAAATTTATTAGGCTGTATACTAGGGTCATGTGCCACACTACAGAATCATTCATATCGATGTAATTCTGAAGTCCCTATAGCTACAATGCATTAGTGACAATCTGCTGCCTTGAGATGACACTGGCTTAGCTGGAACTGCTAATACGGGCTGGCTAACTATAGTTAGTAACTGTTACCACCCATGTTCATGCACAAGGGATAAAATACGTATATGAATTATATGTCACATAAATCGTGGCATAGCCATGAGGTACATCTAGGCATCCATAAAACCAAGCCAATAAGTAGAATCACTTATGAAATCATTTGGAATAGCCAACAGGTATCATAGTAGGAGTGTTTTCATTAAACATTCTATTCTGTTAAAGTACCAAGCTTTTTTATATAGTACATAACATTGCATAATGTTGTATATCATGGATGATGGATCTTTGCTCTTAGTTAGCTTAGACTTACGTGAGGCTGACTGAACATATACAAGCAAGTGTAATGCACATAGACAGACTCTATGTAAAATTGGTCAAATTTTAATTAATTAATGGCTGGCTACATGTCAAGCCAGGCCTTAAACTGAACCTACCACCTTTGGTTAACTTTTCCTCCATTAATTTTCAGGTAGCCGGCCTACCACTTCAATGTCATTTTGTATCTTTATGTTTATTAATATAGCAAGATTGTCTGATCAGAATTGTCATCTTGTTATATTATTCTCTAGCCATTCCAACAAGTAAGGTTGCTGAATCTACAAGGAACATGGCCACATCATCAATTATAATTGGTACGTAGGAGCTGCGTTAATGTACAGCAGTATCAGTGGTACACTTTTCTCTGTACATACAGAAGTATACCTGGAATTTTTCACAGTACATAATTTTCAGATTTTCGCAGTTAGTAAAGCTACCGTGAAATTTTTTATCACATGAAAATTTATGTGTGTCCTACAAACTTCAACTCACCTTGCTGATAAATTAGTGTGGCTCCTGGTGTGTGATGCTACTGTTTTTAGGCATATGACTCCACATATATATATATATATATATATATATATATATATATATATATATGCTTACAAACAATACCATACATTCCAGAAATTATAGTGGGCATGGCTCACGAACAAGCTGGCCTACTCCAAGACTAGACTATGTCTCACACAGAGAATGCCACTACTGTACTACTTGGTTCAGACACGCTTTAGATGTTTGAAGTAAAAATCAATCCAGACTCTTCGTAGGTGTGTGGTTGAGAACAAAAATCTTCAAATTGAGCAACAGTGATCTGTATTTAAAACACGATTACCTGGCATCTTTGAAATTTAAAACACTAAAATCCTGACAAAGTACATAACCGTGAAATATACATACCACACAATTTTCCAGGTATGTGGTACACCTTTGCTTTCTATGCACATAATATTTGAAGTATGAAATAATATTGTATTATAATTTTTTGTGTGTTTAACAGTGATGAAATCCAGTGCAATTGTTAAATCCACAATTGTTAGCGGTGCTCCATCACCCATTACAGGTATGTACTAGTTGTGTACTTGCAAAGTTTCAGCGTGCTTTGATCCAAATTTGCTATGAAAACTACACTATCAAAAAAGTGATTGAATATCCTCTTGTTGGTGTAAAAAGGAGAACGTTGGTGTGATTCAATCATATTATAAACTCTACTTCATAGACCTTGTGGTACAAGTTACTTGAAGTGTTAATGATTATAAAGTGAAACTTCACTTAGCAATCACCTTGCTAATAAGACCACCTTGTTATCTTCCATATTATTTCAATTTCTTTAAGTTTTGCTAATACAGCCACTTCATTAATAGTTCCAGCAGCCACTCACCACAAGACCAAACAGGAGAAGTTAACAATGTTCTGTTGATGGAGTGCCTTGTGCCATAGGTGTATATAGTAAGATAATTTTAGATAGGCTCTTGATTTGGTTGTGCACAGTGTTGAGCAAAAAAAAGGTCACCTGCTAAGAATCGCTCCCCTCCACCAAATATACATTGTATTATACATTGTATCACTGATAAAGCACATAAAAATCCATATTTACAACTTCATAGTTCGCTACACTGTGTACTAATGAATGGAGTTTACCTGCATTACTATTTAGTTAATACATAGCCAAATCTATACATTTTGACTTTGGTTCTTGCAATTATAATACAGAAATGTACCTGAAATTAAAGTTTTAGCTCATTCCGTGACTTTTATTGACCCAGATTGTTCAGGCCCCCAGTGTGATCTAGATTGTTCAATCTGGCCATCATCCTAGGTGGGACTGCTACTAATACAAATTTAGTTCTATAGTTGCCTCAAGTTTTAAACTGGACTACCACCTTTGCTTCACTTGTTTCTTGCTACTCCATCCACCACTCCTATTCTAATGCATGTAACAGTGATAAAAATTGCCAAAATTGCACTGGGTTGTGTTATTTGTTCTAATACATTGGAATGCCATCATTCCAGTGTAATAATAATTTAGAACCAAAGCCTTAGCCCAACACACACTGATCCTAAATGTGGTCAATACCTTCACAAAGTTTATTAAAAAGATTTATGAGGACCTTACAGTAGCTGTACTAAATGAAAAATGTGTGTGTGCCTGCACAGCATGAGGGAGCACATGTATACATGTTAATGAAATGACAACAAGAAACAAACCCACAACTAACTACGTAGACCAGCTATATATACTGTAACGTATATATTTAATATAGGGCTTCTAAATTTGTTCTATTTCATTTACTATGTAGCTACATCAAGTATGGCTGTTGATCCCACTCCATCAACGAGTGACGTAGTCATATCAAGTATGGCTGTTGGTCCCATTCCATCAACAAGTGACATAGCCACATCAAGTATGGCTGTTGATCCCACTCCATCAACAAGTGACATAGCCACATCAAGTATGGCTGTTGATCCCACTCCATCAACAAGTGACATAGCCACATCAAGTATGGCTGTTGATCCCATTCCATCAACAAGTGACATAGCCACATCAAGTATGGCCGTTGATCCCATTCCATCAACAAGTGACATAGCCACATCAAGTATGGCTGTTGATCCCATTCCATCTACAAGTGACATAGCCACATCAAGTATGGCTGTTGTTTCCATTCCGTCAAAAAGTGACATAGCCACATCAAGTATGGCTGTTGATCCAATTCCATCAACAAGTGACATAGCCACATCAAGTATGGCCGTTGATCCCATTCCATCAACAAGTGACATAGCCACATCAAGTATGGCTGTTGATCCCATTCCATCAACAAGTGACATAGCCACATCAAGTATGGCTGTTGATCCCATTCCATCAACACGTGACATAGCCACATCAAGTATGGCTGTTGATCCCATTCCATCAACAAGTGACATAGCCACATCAAGTATGGCTGTTGATCCCATTCCATCTACAAGTGACATAACCACATCAAGTATGGCTGTTGATCCCATTCCATCAACAAGTGACATAGCCATATCAAGTATGGCTGTTGATCCCATTCCGTCAAAAAGTGACATAGCCACATCAAGTATGGCTGTTGATCCCATTCCATCAACAAGTGACATAGCCACATCAAGTATGGCTGTTGATCCCATTCCATCTACAAGTGACATAGCCACATCAAGTATGGCTGTTGATCCCATTCCATCAACAAGTGACATAGCCATATCAAGTATGGCTGTTGATCCCATTCCGTCAAAAAGTGACATAGCCACATCAAGTATGGCTGTTGATCCCATTCCATCAACAAGTGACATAACCACATCAAGTATGGCTGTTGATCCCATTCCATCAAAAAGTGACATAGCCACATCAAGTATGGCTGTTGATCCCATTCCATCAAAAAGTGACATAGCCACATCAAGTATGGCTGTTGACCCCATTCCATCAAAAAGTGACATAGCCACATCAAGTATGGCTGTTGATCCCATTCCATCAATAAGTGACATAGCCACATCAAGTATGGCTGTTGATCCCATTCCATCTACAAGTGACATAGCCACATCAAGTATGGCTGTTGATCCCATTCCATCAACAGGTGACATAGCCACATCAAGTATGGCTGTTGATCCCATTCCATCTACAAGTGACATAGCCACATCAAGTATGGCTGTTGATCCCATTCCGTCAAAAAATGACATAGCCACATCAAGTATGGCTGTTGATCCCATTCCATCTACAAGTGACATAGCCACATCAAGTATGGCTGTTGATCCTACTCCATCAACAAGTGACATAGTTACATCACATGTAATTGGTATGTAAAGAGTAGTAAATTCTGAGTAACACTTATGTATGTTGCTATTTGGTTCATACCTTGTGGTTGTCATCATTAAAAAAAGCAATTGACATTACACTGTAACATTATTGCAGCAATGTCTTAGCTACCTCCTTTTAATTTTGAAGGCCACACTGTTTCTCACACAGCTTGGCTGTTTTGGCATGAATATCACCCTTTGTAATTGCAAGTCAAAAGCCAGCCTATAGCAGTTTTGTTTTTATCCATCTTCTTTTTCTCAATAAACCACTATGAAGATGCAATATTCCAGTTGTATCTATATTGTTTGGTATGTTTTAATTTTTGCTTGTGGCTATATAAAGATTATACAAGTTATGAACTTTCAAACAAAGCTAACATTTATAAGAGTTTAAAGTGGCTAACGTTGAGGGGGTTCAAGTATGCAGGACCCTAACTTGAACCTGGCAACCTCCTTTGATGTTTTTCTGCACTATTCTGTGTGACTGTCCCATTAGAGAATTTTGACATTGCGATTGTTACAGTTGATTTGATTTTGTGTAGCTTTGTAGATATTTCTTCACCTTCTTTTAACATTTGCACTAAATCCATCCACAGATTGATTTTTAAGTTGTTCTCATAATAGTTTATCCTGTAGAGTTGACAAAAATTAGTTTATAATTATCCACAACTCCTCTGTGAACATTCAATGGATTCACCACCAGACTTTGTACTTTAATTTGTGTCCTTAACATGCACTGTATTTGAGTTATACATTTGCTATTATAAGGATTCTTGAGATATATCTATGCCCGTGAAATGAAAATCAATTAATCCAATTTTTAGGGCTCAAATGGAAAAGGCAATTTTGGCTATTTTGCACAATTGCAGTTCCAATGGTGGAAAAAAATTGTAGTACTTAAAAACCGATTCACTGCTGTAGCTGTCATATGGTGCATTTGCCCTATAAACACTTCTAGTGTTAATGTTTAGGCACTCTGTGGCTTTTATTGTGTCTTCTAGCAGGTAATGCACTTATTCTAAGATCCCTAATTAAACAGGAACAGGGATAAACGGATCCGTTGCACATAATTTGCGGTCATGTGTAATTACTGTTCTGGTGGATACTTCAAAGTGATCTGGTGTTATCATAGAGCAGTACAATAGTACGGTATATTAAGAATTAATATTCTACCTAAGTTGATCAATATACTTTAATAATACAGTCAGATGGTATAATTAAGTAGTCATCGTATGTTGTAGAATTACTGCATGGCCACATTCTAAACTGGTAGTGTAAAAAACATTATGTACTAGTTGGAGTGACCTAATTTTAACTGTGTTTGGTTGTTTTAAAATTATTGTGAGCATAATTTGTAATAACAGATTTTAATATATATTATTTATTTTTACAGTATCAACAGACACAGCATCTGTCACATCCATGATTATCACTAGTAGTCCATCACCTACCCCAAGTATGTTTGTGCGTGTGCGCATGTGTGCAAGCACGCGTACATGTGTGTGCTCGTGCGGATGTACATGTGTGCCTACACATGTATGTATGCATGCATGTATGTACTAGCTGTGTGTTGTTAGTTGTGTACATATTCGTAAAAGTCCCATCCAATTTCACACAACATAAACTTTCTCCTCGCAGTAGTTGCTGTCATAACTATGTGTATACCTCGCAAAATTTGAATAATTATGTACATACATACTCATTGTAGAAGTAAGGCTACATCAAGACACACAGTAGTATGTTGTGCGGCCAAGAAAGCCAGCACACCACACCATGAGTATATTTACAGGAAGAAACAAAATGCGATTTTCACGCATATGTAGCTCTGTGTTCCCTTCAGAATCATTTTTATACTGCAAATGCCCTCCACCTACAGGACCCCACATACCAAGTTTTAGCAAGATTGCTTAATGCAGTCGTGAAATATAAGCCTTCAAAATTTGGCTTGATTTCTTCAGTTTTTTTTTCTTTGTTCAGGGGACTCGGGGAGCTTAGATTATTCTTTTCACACACTTTACAAAAACCATTATAAAATACAAATGTGTAGCTCAATTGTCTTGAGCTTTGGTACACTTTAAGAATGTATTGCAGCACAATCATGTACCAAGTTTGGTGCAAATCTGACTAATATTCATAGAGCTATGGATGGTTATTTGCATTTAAAAAGGCCGACTTGTTGTCATGCCTACAGGGTAAACCACTTATGGTGTTAAAAATCAGTATGCATATATGATAGGTTAATCATCATAGCTCAACCTTTTGTGGTTTAAAAGAAATCGCATTGACAGCTACAGAGTTACAAGGCAAAAACCAAACAACTGTAAATTGTGGGGTCAAAATGATCTAATAGAACAGTCACCGCGGGGTAAAAAGGTGCACAAAAATTATCGGGAAAAAGTTACTGACCAACATTTGAACCAGGAATCTCAATACTAGACACCCAAATCCTTTACCACTGAGCCACTGTTATCACAGTTGATCATCTCACTTTATTTCTACTCAGTAGTCAAGTTCATAATTTCATAGTAGATCTACCAACGGAAAATCTAGATTGTTCTAGAACATTCTACAAAAATTATGAATGTATAGAGCCATGTCGTGTGGCCAAATACAGCCAGTGTAGGCAGGCGAAATACTCATTTTACAGAACCAGAAAACACCATTTTCATGCATCTGTTTATTATCAATTTACCACAAGGGAAGGAACAGTACGAAAGAAGCTGCAACAGTTATTGTTGTAGCCTCTTTACAGGTAAGACCCAGCCTTCGATATGCAACAGCTAATAATGAAGATGGAGTTCGTGTAGACATTTATGCTTCAGGATTCTGGGGAGGTAAGCAAACATCTCTTAAGGTGTTTTTTTATGTCAAAGTTACTAGGCTGTTGCATCTTCATATCGTATGTGCTACCCAAGTAGCTATCCTCATATCGACGTTTTGAACATGAGAAAAACAGAAGTATGAACAATGAGATTGAGATGGGTTCTTTTACCCCACTTGTATTTTCAACATTAAAGGGTGGTATGGGTCATGCTGCTCAGTGCTGTATTTACAGAAGATTTGCTCTCCTTGTCTCTCTTCAGAAGGAGTAGTGTCATATAGTTCTGTGATGTCAGGGTGGTGGCAAGGGTTGCTGGTAACTCTAGGAATAATAATAAAAAAATCTAAATAAAAAAGTTTTCATGTATCCATAGCTCCATAGTGCTTGAATGGTATGATTAACCATTTCTGCAGTGGAAGCTTCCTCCCAATCCTAGTCGAATCTGCCCAGCTACGTATCATTGGGGTGTACGTACCTTCAAAATTCATCTCATTTCAGTCCTTCATATAGCCACGCAGTCTTTGATGATTCCTGTAGTAAAGGGAAAATGTTAAAAGGAATTATCAAGGTCAACCATAGACTGACTTTGGAACTTACAATTACAAATAGAAGTGATATCTGCACAAAAACAGCCAAGCTGTGAAAAAAGGTGCGGCCTTAAAAAGCTTTGGTGAAAGAAGTTGTGAAATCAAAGGTGGCGGCCAACAAATGGCTGCAATGATGTTAATGCTAATAAAATTTAATAATGGCTGTAAAATTTATTAGTATTACAGTGTAACATCATTGCAGCCATTTGTTGGCCACCACCTTTGATATCACAACTTTTTTCACCCAGGCTTTTAAGGCCACACCCTTTTTCACAGCTTGGCTGTTTTTGTGCAGTTATACCACACGAAAAAAATTTGGAATTTTCAACTAGAGTAGGGACCATAGCACATCAATAAAAAGTACTGAAACAAGTTGGAGTAGTCCATGATATTAAATCACCGTAAAACAATAAGAAGTGTTATTTCCCTACTGTGCTCAAGACACCATAATGGAAATGCACAGTAGGGATATACCACTTCTTATTGTTTTACTGTGATTTAATATCATGGACTACTCCAACTTGTTTCAGTACTTTTTATCGATGTGCTATGGTTCTATTCTAGTTGAAAATTCCAAATTTTTTCGTGTACTTGTTTGTTAACTTTTTTTGTAAGTAATTTTATTATGACTGGTGAACCCATGCATACCGCATCTGAAATGGCACCGCGCACCCCAGCTATATCAATCATCGTCTGAAAAGTGAAGTATCCATTACACTTCGTTGTCAGTTATGTTTAACCCGTTACACAGCATTTCAAATCAAGCTGTTTGAAAAGCACCTCTGCAATCAAAATAGCCACTATGAAAAATACGGACGATTTCCATTACGAAGGGAAGCCATCACGTGCTACCGCCAAATCAACCTTTCGCTGTCAGCAAAGATGAATGGGACGCAAAGGAGGACACTGGTAAATCCACGAAGAATGCATTGTACATAATGCGGTATGCCAAAAGGCACCTGTCGGGCCGAAGCGACATCGAATAGTGAAAAAATCAAGCCCATAGCCTTAGCCGTTATCAAGTTACGCTTGTCTGCAGGCATCAGTCAGTCAGTTACTTACTCAGTCAGTAGAAATTCTGTAGAATAATTTTTTTTTAAATTCTGTAGCAACTTGTTGAAAGCGTTTCGGGTCAATCTGAAAGCGTTTCGGGTCAATCTGAAAGCTTGTTTGGGCTTAGTTTTACCTATCTAATATTGCCTCATCGTCGTCAGGGAAAATTGAGGCTGGTTTTTGGGTGATATTATTTTGTGGTCCCTACTATACAGTTACTATCGTACTGTATGATATATCTGCTTCCTTTTTTTCTTAAAATAATTCATAATGACTTCCCAGCTCAATGGTTAATTGTGACCAGATTTCATATAACCCGGCTTCCATACACACAAAATCAAACTTACATTTTTACCAGAAATGGATTACTGGTCTAATACACTATAATATTCCACTCTGTATTTCCTTCAGGACTGGCAAGTCTGGTTTCTGCAGCAGCTTTCTTCTGACCCTGTCAAAGCCACGAGTGGAAGATTGGTGCCATTAAATGGCCATGGCTTTGTTGTAATGGTGTGTAGTGAGCTGGGATTTCACAGAGAGCTTGCCAATAGTGTTCTCAGTCAATTTGGAGTGATTTGAGGGCCATAGAGGACCCAAACTTTGCCTCTGGATTCCATTCGTCTTCTTGCTCCATTTTATACTCCTATATTAAGCCCACCGCCCCTATTACTACCACCTGTGATATTATTACCTGCTCGAAAAAAGCTGTCCAAAACAGGGCATGTTTTGGGTATCAGAAACTTATACACCCACACAGTGATAGCTAGTAAATAGATGAATAATTGTTGCAAATTTTGTTTGCACAGCTGTAGGCACTGGGAAGTTACTACACAATGATTACTTAAAATCACCATATCTCCTAATGAAGCTTTGTGCGTCAAAGCCAGGTTTTGTCAAATTCAATCACAATTTTTGTTGATCTATGTACATTTGTCCATTGCTTAACATTCTGTTGTTTATATAGATCTACCAGTGATATTGGAACACCCCAGCAGTTCTGATTACGTTGTGGCAGCTACAAGTGATCGTATTACAATTGGTTGTGTGGTGGAAGGGGACGGTTATGTATACTGGCAAAAAGATGGAGTCAATATCAGTGATTCCTTTAAGACTATTTCACCTAGTGGAAATAACCTTACAGTTGTAAATGTCACTAAGAATGATACTGGAGACTACAGATGCATAGCTGTAAACAGTGCAGGATCGGTAACATCCAGTGATGCCAATATCACAATTAGTGGTAAGCATTTCTGCTGGTGCTATATATTTGGCATATTAAACTATTTCATATGTTCATTTATTTTGTTATTAGTACATCTCTAGCTATCACTCATGTACGCTATGCATAGTACATAGTAACTCTTGATGCATGTGTAAATGTGTCATGTAGCAGGCTAACAGTAGATATGCTTACAATATATACCTCAACCTAAAATCAGTGATATTTATGACTTGGAAAGTTGTCATTTCATTATGATATAAAATTTATTTCATTTAAGCAACTGCTGAACATTAGAACTTACACTCCATATTTCACTGATAATACATATAGTATTTTTCCTTGTTATTTATGCTGAGGCACACAGGAATCCTTGGCATAAACAAATTATTATACCTTGTGAGCATCTTGATACATATGTAAAGCACATATTTTGTATTGATAGGATTAATTGAAGTCTCTATGATTCCACCTGTACATTCAGTAGCAGTGTATGACATGGTACAATTCACTTGTGAAGCAGATGGCTACAGATCAGATCAATTCAAATACCAGTGGGGGATTAATGGAACTAACATAGATGGTGCCACTGATAAAGTGTTTACCATCTCATCAGTCAGAGAAGGGGATAGTGGCACATATCAATGTGTTGTGACTAACCATTGGAATGATAAGAACACTTCTAATCCAGCTCAGTTGATTGTATCAAGTAAGCTGTTGTATTTGCAATATAATTTATGTATTACAAGGTGTAAAGCTGGAAGGATTGATCACAAAATGTTTTGTAACTAATAGTGTTGTATACATAGCTCTATCATAATGTTTAACTAAATCTTGTAATATATATATATATATACATATAAGTTCACCTTTGAAATCTCTGTCATGCAGCATTCAAATTAAAGGACTGATGTGTTCCTGAGAAACTGTTTTTAGTTTTTTTGATGGTGCAATCCTACATAAAAATCACAAGCTGAGTGATGTGGCTTTTGTTATCTCTTAATGACAAATCGGACCAAGTATATCCTGGTCGGATGACCAATAGCAGTGTTCAAAGCACACAACAAGTAACAAGTATCTCATCAATAGGTGTGCTGTTCTAAATCATTTAGGGTGTACCCTGAGATTTTAGAAGACTATTTTTACTGTGTTGTTAATTCACAAAAAGTTGGTGCTACAGTATGTACCGCTCAAATGCAACGTCGTCTCACAAGAATGTGAGCAATTAAAAAACTTGCTAATGAAAGGACGTGGCACCCATTTCACTTGCAAGTATTCATCCTGTTTTGTTTGGGATGGTTAACTGTAAGTGAAATGGGTGCCACGCCCTTTAATTAGCAAGTTTTTAATCGCTCACAGTCCCGTAAAACGACATTGCATTTGAGCGGTACTGTACATTACATTATTTTCCTTGTCAAATAATAAGCTTACTTCATGTATACACAATTTTATAGACATCATCATCAATGATACTAACTCAGAGTACTATACAATAAGAGGATTGGATGCACAAATCTCCTGTAATGTAGCAATAACTCCTCATCAACAAGTTGATATTACTTGGTTCAGAAATGACAACAACAATGTGTCTTTATCAACAACTAATTTTGAAAAAGATGGTGAATTTTATTCGATTTTGTCTTTATACAATATCAGGGATGACGACAGAGGACTATATTCCTGCTCAGTCAGTGATGGTGATACTGAATATAAAGTGACCACTAATGTGATAGTGGAATGTAAGGGAATTGTATTATTGTATGTGAGTATTGTATCACTAATTAGTTAGACTTAAACCACATGCTTCAAGTAATCATGAGCTACTTCAGCAATTAAAATTTTGCTATGTTGATTACGTACTGATTAATGACTTTTACACAAATATAGTGCAATTAATTTCACGGTAATTTTTTCCTTGGAGGTACTATTTGCACATTTACATGCCACGAGCTCATGATGTCTGTACCATCAGATCTAATGTTTTGCTGTGTGCATGCTTTCTATTGACTGTAATGTTCGAAGATTCTTATAGTGGTCAGCTTTGTGTTGTTAACTAAACTTGTCTTACTTATCTACATTAATAGATGCTCCGACAATTGTTGAGTTTGCTGAGGTGGATCCGGTTAAAGTTGAAGAGCCTTTTAATTTATTATGCTCAGCAAATGGTGTTCCATCACCAACAATTGTACTGTACAAAGATGGTGACAAAATCCAAGAAAACCCAGAAGGATTTGATCAAATAACTCATTCAGTAACTTCTGCAACACTGAAAGATAATGGAACATACACTTGTAATGCCAGCAGTAACAGCAGAGCTATTGGGGAACCATTTTCAGTGGCTACAAAGTCTATAGAAGTTATGGTTCAAGGTAGTTTTTAATACTTTCATAATGGTATGCTTTTTATTATGTATGTAGACAAACCTGATCGTGTCAGAGATATTGCTATTTCAGTGACTAATTTGACAGCAGTTAACATTACATGGAGCAAACCAGATGACAATAACAGTCCTATAACGCATTATGTTGTGAGATGTAGAAAGTGTAGAATATCACCAGTAGAAGTTAAAGATGATACTTTTGTTGTAATTGATGGACTAATGCCTGATTATTTCTATGAATTTTCTGTTGCAGCAGTAAATGAAATTAGTGAAGGTCGCAAGTCAGATTTCATTAAAATCCAAATTGCTAATTCAGGTATGTCAAATAAATGTAAAATTGTCATAAAAGAATTGTGAATTGGTGACTATTACAATTTAGTACGTAGGTCATTAGTTAGCCTTTATCTGGTGCGTAGCTCATTCATAGATTTAGGTTCAATATTTGATCTTATGCTTGGGTGTTATTCACATGAACAATATGCTTTGGGACTTTGCACTATACTACAAGAGATTAAATTGATGGTATATTATTAAATTTCAGAAAACACAGCCATCAGAAACTTGACAGTAACAACAACCACTGATGTGTCAGTAACAATACAGTGGATGGACCCTCCATTGTATGGATCAATGATTACAGGATATTTGATTACTGCCACTTTTAAGAATCACAACAGATCAATAACTTATCATGGAGATGATAACTCTGTTACTATTGATAGTATCATACCAAACACTATGTACAATATATCTGTAGCAGCTGTTTATAGGAGGAATGTCTACACCAGCTCTTCTGTTAGTATTTCAGTTATGTCTAGAATGTGTCAAGGTATGTGTAATTCTTAGTACCACAGTTAAACGTTGCAGTTTATACATCAGATAGACATGCGCATGCTATTATATATAAATTTATGTGTGACTGGGCTATATGTATATATATACCCCACCTGTGGTTGAGATCAAAAGCGCCACGCTGTGGTATATAACTGATATACCACGCTTTGTAGCTACACTTACCATATATGGTGTAAAGACACATTCCGCAAAATCCTTATCCAAACGGTAAACAACTCTCTTATAACAAGCACCTAAATCAGCCAACAATTATTCACCTCAGAAACTGGAACAAGTTTCGATGAACTCTTGTCTCCTTCGTGGATAACTCACTGATCGCGACTATGTGGGCGTGGCACCGTTAAAAGTGTAAAACGTCTGATCCATCAAGAATTTCTGTTGATTTCCATCTCCAGGAGGTACTGTTTCACTATAACTTACAATCTATAATCGTTTTCATCTACTGGGGTGTAGAATATAACAGTTATAACACGATTACTCGGGATATGACTAAATATACACACTCTCACTCGAGCGCTGCGCGTTCTCATAAATCGTGCGTATATTTTAGTTATATTCCTCATAAGCGTGTTATAACTATAAAATATATCTTGCGTGGGAGGATCAAAACAAAAAACAGTTCTATAAAAGCCATACAGAACACAAAGGTTCTATAATAGATAAAACACTGCCTTTCGCTCGTGCTATACGGGAAACATAGCACGAAAAGAGTGGGAGAGAGACAAATATAGCACGAGGCAAAGCCGAGTGCTATATTTCGTCTTGAGACCACTCTTTGAGTGCTATATTTCCGTATAGCACGAGCAAAAGGCAGTGCTTTATCTGGTACAGAGAACTGTCAACTTGAGGTACGCACAAAACAATTAGAAACTCACAGAGTAGTGTTGTTATCATTGGTAGAATAGGCATTGCATCTGTATTTCGCCTGTATTGCACTGTGCTGTGCCTGCATTAATCGTTTTGTAAGTCTAGTCCGTCTTCTCAATGACTAAAAGTTGGTAAAGCATATTTCTGTGATATTCCTAGGACTCATCCATTTATATGAACAAAATGTAGTAAGAACGTTCACTTCTGCTGACCACAAGGAACCATCATAGTTTGTTTATAAATTAAATCCAGTGATTCTCCTCTTACTGGTTGGACTGACTAGTCAACCAATGCAGTACAGGCTATCAGCCTAGACTGGCTTGGGTGATTGGTTGTACTGGCCAAGAGCGAGCGATTGCTCACTCAAAGCAGGCTATTAACCTGCAAATAGGCCTGGCAGTTCTATAACTACCTGATATATAGAACTGTGGGTCTATAAAGTATTCTATAACTGCCCAATATAGAACACTTGTGTTTGTATGGCTAATATAGAACAAATTTTTTTTGCTTTGATCCTCCCACGCAAAGTTTTTAATATTTTAGTTAAAGCACCGCCTCGCACGCAATATGAAAATAAAAGCACAAGGGCATGGGTGAGAGACTAATATAGCACAAAGCAAAGCCAACTGCTATATAGAGCTCGGCGGTATTGAAATTTGAATACATGGTATTAGTAACAGGAAAATATCGCGGTATATCAGTATATAGTTAGCTTGTTATTGTAACTATTGCATCATTTCTTGGGTCTAGTATGAAGCGGTATCATCCCAAAAATCAAAAATATATAATAGTTCAGTACAAGTAAGCATGTGTTGTAATGTGACAACCTCAAGTTTTTGTTTAGGGTGTGTCTGCTAAACCATCAACAGATCGGATAAATAAATCCCAAAGGCTGGGTTAAAAACAACCCTATACCAGTATTCATCAATATACTGGTATTTCGATATATCGGTTATTAAATGCTGTCACGGTATGATAATCAGTTATGATAATTTATCACGATAAACGGTATTACCGATATATCGTAGAGCATTATTGCTATATTAGAATTGAGACCATGCCTGAGTGCTTTTATTCTCATATTGTACAAGTGTAGCAGTGCTTTAACTGATTTAAGTGCTGTCTTGTCGTCTTGTTTGGAGCGTTCATTTTGCAAACTCGAACCACATCGTGGCAGTGCTTTAACTCTTACATGTTACATATATCACATAAGCTCAGTTACACATAACTATATCAGTGCCAGGGGCAGATCTAGGATTTCAGAAGGAGGGGTGCTAACATGGACATTTATATATGTAGCAAGATAGTTGATACAACTAGTGTGAGAAGCACACTCAGCATGCGGAGCGTGCTCTATCTAGGGGGCCTGGGGGTATGCCCTCACAGGAATATTTTGCAAATTTGGCCTACTGGGATTGAATATGGTAGTAATTTTGAGTGAAAAATGATGTCACTTTGTTTATGTGATACCATTATTCCCCTACAGCTTGTCAATATAACTAAAGGGCACAGCCAGTAGCTAAAATTCAATCTTAGACTAACATCTTACAGAACTAGTAGTGGAAACATATGGGTATCGGCAGCTGCACATGATCAAATTTAGTGTTTTGAAGAATAGCATAATTTACAGTCTCATGGCTCAAACTACACTAGCTGTCCAAACGGTAGAGAGGGTAAGTGGGAGTGGAGAGGGAAAGTGGGAGTGGAGAGGGCAAGTAGACTGACTCACCAATGTATGGAGTGCATTTGCACCCAGCTGTATATAATTCTCCAGCTAGAGGGGGTGTAGATCTGGTGGCATATATACTCCCGGACCCCCTGGAAATTTTTGGAAAATGGCTATCACAAGATTGAATCTAGAAGCTATTATAAATGAGTTCAGGTGAAAGTAATTTTAATTTGAATGAGTTCAGTTGGAAGCAATTTTAATTTAAAAAACAGAACTATACATTGTTTCTTGTTATTGGATTTGAAAATGTATAATAGTGGCTAGTGCTGAAACGATTATTCGGTTATTTGACTATTCGGTCGGCATGACACTATTCGATTCATTAACACACTATTCGAATAATCGTTAGCACTTTGTACACTTTATTCAGATGGAAAAGCCAGCCTTGAAACTTAAAATTGTGAATGAAGTGATGCATCTATGATGTAAAAATTCAATTTTAGAAAATATAGAAATAGCTCTTAGGCTGTACCTTGCTCCCTCACAAAAGGTTTCAGTGCTTATTCAATAGAAGTATAAGCTTAAAGAATAATTGAATATTCAGTCATTTTGTTAACAACTATTCGAATAGTAAAATTGCTATTCGTTTCAGCACTAATAGTGGCTTGTCAAAGAGAATACAGAGTGTATAGACAGTATAGTTAATTGAATGTAAGGTCAAGGAGAATATTTAAAACACAGGATTGGATCTACTTCATATGTAGCCACTGTTCTGAAGTGCAGGTTGCTTTTTCAATCTAACTTTTAAAATGATGGATCCATCCATCATTATAATTGTTTTACAACTATAGTCTACAAATACAACTAGTTTTTGGCCACAACTAACTCCTTTTTAGCACACAATGATCATGACAACATAAATGCTGCAATATCATTTAAGCTTAAAGTTGAGCTTCAAGGGATTCGATAGTGCAAACTCCAAAGCTGCTAGATTTATACAAATGTAGCATGGGATTTGATCAAGCAAGAGAAACAAAAACGAACAGTTCTCAGATGTTGCGGCCTTGTGAACTTTATAAAAGCTAAGAAATTCACTATTATACAAGACTACTGTTTTACTTGTGAGAAGCATTTCAACCCAACAATCAAGTTTGTAGCAGAGCCTAACAAACTACTATTTGACAGAAAAGGTTATTTTCAGAATAGATTTTCAATTAATGATGTTTTATACAATTTATAGTACATTAAAGGTATAAATCTTTTACCTAAAGTGATTGGTATATGGCAGGATGTTTGGTACAGTGGTGAGGGTAGCAGTGCACAGGTCTAGAAGAATAGGTTAATTTCAGCTTACACTCTGGTAACTTCTTGAAAATTATAGTTTTAATGTTGGATGTTCTATTAGAGTAGTTGACTGTTCTATTAGAGTATTTCGGATTTAGCAACTTCTAAGGTAATACTTACTCAAAAGTATAATTTTGAACCCCTTTTAGTAATTCTTGGATACGATTAGCTATTCCCCTTGCTCTTTCCATCTTTTCATTGCCGATACATGTGTATAAAATGCAGCTGCACCTGTAGTACAGCTTCTAAAAGCTTCAGCTTGCTTATTGTAAAATTTTGTAGGGGAGTGCTTCAGCACCCCAAGCACCCCCCTGAATCCGCCCTTGAGTGCATCTGGAAATCTGGATTATCTGGGTCATTTGGATTGCTTTTTGTCTGAATCAAGTGGGTCTCATCTGTTTTATTACATATCAAGGTCTGACCTGGATGAGATCATAAATTAACTTGATAAAGTGTAGTTCAAGAAACTTGCCCTCCATTCAGGAATGTGTTTAGCTATTTGAAGGATATGTGGAGCAATGCCCACATGTCAGAATTGCATGCTTCTGTCTGTGGGAAAGCATGGCTTAACACAACGATTGAGTATTGCTGCTTGTAGGCAACTATTCTGGCATTAAAGCATTCTGGCGGCATTAAAGCAAGCTGGGAATTTGTGAGTTACTGTGGACTTACATGGAGCCATACCCACATATCATTGATTGTGTGTTAAAATACTCATTGGTAGCTACTCATTTCTATCTCTTCTTGTAGACGATCCTTCCTGTAGTGCAATAACCTGTATATATAATCTATGCTATAAATATGCAGGGTAACTACTTTAAGTAAAGGAGCTTTGGATTTGGGACTTTTAAGATCTAACTCTTGGCACATGTCTCTGTATTAATTGAACCAGGTCACATCCAGGCCAGATCTGGAGTACTATTCAGGTCAATGGGTCAACCAGGTCAGCAGTACTGACCCACTTACAACTCTGAACTATATACTGTATACTACATATGTTACTGCATAGCTGTTACATGTATGTTTATTTAGATTGTGCAAAACCAGTAGTGATGGAGCCATCAAATAAAGAACTAACTGGACTATCATTTACCCTCCGGTGGCCTTCAATGTCTGACAATCCTCTGCTTGATCACTACAACATATTGTATACTAACCGTAGTTTGCGTGACATGGTCAAACGCCAAGTTAATAACCAAGCTTACCAAATTGATGGAATCTCTCGTGATGCTACAGAGTATACTATAACTGATCTGACTCCATATTCCACCTATTGTTTCTGGCTACGAGCGTTGTTTAGCCAAGATAGTGTGAGATTTACTGATGAGGACAGTGAGATGATATGTGATGTTAAAACTCCACTAGTTGGTATGTTAATGATGATGAGTGTTCTCTGTGATAGCATATCGATTATAAGTCTGTTTGTAGCTGCAAAACATGTAAATAACAGAGTAATCTAGGCAATAAGATGTGACCCATAACTTTATCTTGATGACACACAAAACAGTGTAATTGATAATGAAGTGTACATGCAGTTATGAATTGATAGTTTTAGATTTTTTTTTTTTAAATATGGTGATTGTTCAATTTAGATGCTAATTTGTTCTAGATTGGTAGTGAAATTCAAAAGGTGTAACCAGGTCTGCAGTGTTTCACATGGTGCAGTCTATTCACCTATGTGTATTATTCAGTGGTATAGCCAGAACTTGGGCATCAACATCAAGATACTCTTATAGAACAGTCATCCTAATGCAGCAGTCAGGCAAATATTCAGTTGGTAATAGTAACTATTCTAATAAACTGCTAAAAATTTCCTTGATGGCAGAAGGTACTTTACTATGAAACTAATCTTACAGTTACTCTAATACAACAGTCTAGTAAATATATATATATATATAATATTTCCTTGGGAAGCTTGTTCCTAGGACCCCCCCCCTCAGGTTGGCATGCAAGTACACTTCACATGCCTTCCCTGTATTACCTAGCTATAGTGTTATGTAGCTAGCTATAGGCCCTGCAAAGCAGTCTGGCTAAGCCCCTGCCTATATGTAGCATTAACTTGATATTTACTGACAATAATTATTGTTAATCAGTTCCATTTAGCGTTAATTAATGCTCAAATCATATCAACATACCATATCGCTACACTTTGATTTGCTATACTGTTGTTCTGTAGCTTCATCTGCTCCAACTCATTTGGCAATCCAACAAGTGGGCACTAATTGGATACAGATTTTGTGGTCTCCTCCAGATGTTCAGTATGGAATTATCGACCACTATATTGTATGTGTAAAGTTTATGTGACATAATTTACATGTTCACCTTATCAGGTGTACTACTTGTCTGCAGATAACAATAAAAGAAGCCGGATTGTATATACAGATCTAGAGTACCGAATTATACACCTAAATCCTGCAACATCATATACCATTTCTGTCAGTGCTGTTACACGTAATCCTAATGGAGAGGGCCTAGAAGGACCTAAATCAAATTCAGTCAGTACCAATACAAGTTTTGCAGGTAGGCAATAGCTGTGAGTGGATTTTAACTAAATAAAACACCATATGTCCAGAGTGTTTTCTGAGGTACTTTGTTTATTTACTCAAATCCCACCACTGTGCACTTACATAGGCCCACTCCGCTTCAAAATTTTACCCAATCATTAAAAGCATTTAAAATTAAAGTTCCATAATTGTGACTGGATTTGGAAAAATGATCCAATTCACACATTAGAAGTTTCGAGATAAATGGCTTTAAAGAATTCAAATCTACATAACTTGCCATGGATAGCAAACATGCATATGAAATTTACACAAAAGATGATGCATAAAATTAATCCATTACATATCAGACCACTTCCAGTACCTAGCTATAGCTACTTGTAGAGTTTCCCACCAAATAAGATAGAAAATCTGAGCAGTTGGATGAGTGAAGTAGTATCACGAGTGCTCACAAAGGAGTGGAGGGTGAGGGTGGTGGGGTGAGCAAGAGATAGACTCCAAAATGGAGACAGACCATGCATGATTTGAGTCCAGACATAAGATCATATGGCTGTGCTGGCTCCTTATTAGTTGGTATGTAACAAAATCAACAGAAACATTGTCTGGACAACATACAACATTATCAGGCCATCCACCAGTAAACCACTGATTCTTTCTAAGCCAGGTCCTTCACTAGGCCAGAAACCGCCATTCGAGCTCTCCACATCACCCAGAAAAGACATCTGTTAAAACCAGCTCTGAGTAGTTTGAGTAGTACAGAGGGTCAAATCTGGTAGTACGATAATGTAGCTATCCACTGGTGGTGTTGGTTTGATTTTGCCTGATGTGTGATTTGGATTGGTTTCGTAAAATCTGGTCACAATTATTTCATGGATCACTTGAAAGGTCAATAGTCTCCAATGTGCAAATATTGAGACAGTACAAAATTACAGTTGATATTGTAACTTGAGACAGATACAAAAAATCTTTGTGATCATAGATAGAAGCTATGTGGTGTATGGGGACAGTAAGTAAGTTAATACATTACATTAAGTACTTAGTACTATTTAAATCTAGTTGTCTTCTTTGTGTTTTTCCATGGTCTGTTCAATGGTCGACACGTGGGATATAGAAATACACATCTACACATTGCCCAAGCAATTATTTTACTGATTTTTCGTCATTGCTGGTCACTGTAAAACTTTAATAAATTAGCAACTACATGTACAACTATCTGAAACCTAGCCTAACCCGTAAACCCAAACCCACAATTTAATGCTCCATGTCACTCAATATAACAAGTCAAAGCATATCACATCTTTGAACTGTTTAGGCATCAAAGCCTTGAGCTCACTGTGTTCCCATTAGAGCTGAAACGAATTAGTATTTGAATAGGTTGAATAGTACCATGAGCGAATATTCAAAATAGTTTGAATATTTGAATTTATGTAACTTAATTTGGATCTCTCCATTTCAAATATACTACAATTGTTTTTCAGTACTGAAATATAATTAGAAATAAATAAAGTTCCTAAAATTACAAACATATTGTTGCTAAAAGTTTAATTGCTTTGTACTCAAATACTTGCTGAAGTGTTCGCACAACTGAACGAATATCTGAGTGAATCAAACGTTTGTTTCAGTTCTAGTTCCCATTATGTGAGTTAAACCCCAATTGAACACCCACACTAACTAAAGTATAATTCTATGGTACAATTTGGTTACACTGTACACATATAAATCATAGCTCCAGCAATAGTTGGAGGGGAACGTCCAAAGGTGGATACATCAAGTCAATCTGTTGTAATATTTACACCTCCAGTAGATGAAACCATTGGAAGAATGAGGTAATAATGTTTGTTATACATGTACCAAGTTTATTGTACATTGGACTTTTTAGTCACTACAAAGTGGTGGTGGTAATAGGAGATCTCTCAGATGATACAACTGATATCCCAGATGGAAATCTTTTGCCATATCGTGAAGCCTTGGACAATAAACTAAACTACTATGTAGCAATAAGGGGTACAGTAGCTAATATCAGTCACACGTTAGGAACTGGAATGACTATCGGTGGCTATTACAATCAGCCACTGAGAAGCAATCAGAAATATGGGGTCTTTGTACGAGTATACTCTGCACATGTACGTTACATATCAGTATGATTCAAGTATAAAGACACGTGTGGTGTATTGTAGGATGAGTCAGTTTACAGTACTAGTGAACTGTCATCATCTTTTGGTAAGTTCAGTGATCAGTTTTAGGATCATATGTTAGTTTGCTCTCACACAGAAATCACAAGTGAAGATGATTCATCTGACACACCAGTTGGAGTAATTGTGGGTGTTGTAGTTGGAGTACTGGTAGTAGTGATACTTGTGTTGATCATCTTGATCATATTTCTGTGAGTTGACTGAGTTAGTATGTATGTATGTCTTCTTTTTCTCTTCCACACACTAGTGTGCCATACATGTGCACTAATAATAATGACACAACAGCTCCGACCAGAATGTTTAGTAAACAGCATGAAATGTCAGCATCTTCTGAAGCACAGAAATCTTCTACTGTAGATTCTAAGCCAAGTTTGCCTCGCAAAGAGAGCTGTAAGTTGTAGCTTATTGTCCTGCATTTAGAAGCAAATTAAAAATCAATATAGTGCCTTTCATCAACACGCAAGCTGTTGAAATTGTGACATCAGCTGGGCAACCAACTACACTATGTATTGAGCCTGGAGGACATCCTCCTCCTGAAGTGCAGTGGTTTAAAGACGGCAACCCGGTCACTCATCATGTTTTATCAGATGGCTCCCTGTATATGTCAAACACTCGTATACTTGATGGTGGCAACTACACTGTTAAAGTTACTAACTCTGCCGGACACTCTGAGGAAGCTATAAAGGTTGAGGTTGTACAACCAATACCACCAGAAGGTATGTAGTGCATCACACTACTATATTGTAAATCATACTCGTTTGTCTCTTTCAGATGATCTGGCACATCCACCAATTAAGGTTGAGGACTTTGCTCAACATGTTGCAATGTGTCGTTCCAACATTGAGGAAAAGTTTAACATTGAGTACAAAAACCTGGACCTTGGTATAGGAGAGTCATCATTTAGTCAACACAATGCTAAAATATCTGTTAACCGGACCAAGAATCGATATATCAATATTTTACCCTGTATGTAACTATTGTACTGTTAAAATATTATTATTGATCTATTTTAGATGACCATAGTCGTGTTCCTTTGGGAATCGACTACTCATCTACTGGATCAGACTATATCAATGCTTCATTTATTGAAGTAAGCACATATTACACAACATGACGTGTGTATCATATTGTGTAACTATAGGGATATGTCAGGTCTTGTGAATATATTGCCACTCAAGGGCCAGTCTCATCCACATTTGGTGACTTTTGGAAGATGATATGGGAGAAGAGATGTTCAACAATTGTGATGCTGACCAACCTAAAAGAAGATGACAAGGTTGGGATAACAAATAATGCTACTGATGTAGTATATGACATTTTTTGTTTCTGTAGATCAAATGTCATCAATACTGGCCATCATATGGCTCCATTGTTTGTGGTAAACACAAAGTAACATTAAAGTCAGTAGAATGTTTAGCAGAATACACTATCAGAGTATTCACTGTTGAGAAGGTACTTGTAATGTGACAACATAATAACTAAGTCATATGGTTACTACTCAGATCAATGGAAGTGCCCATAGTGATGATGATACTTTAGAAGTTCACCAGTTTCATTACACAGTGTGGCCTGACCATGGTGTACCAGAGTGTGGTACTCCATTGCTCTCATTCCATAACAGAGTAGAAAAGTTCCACAAACGTATCAGTACCCCTATGGTGGTCCACTGTAGTGCTGGAGTAGGCAGGACTGGAACTTTCATTGTCATTGATACTCAACTACAGAAGATTAAACGTGAAGGAAATGTTGATGTTTTTAACAATGTTCGGATGCTCCGTTACAGCAGGAACCACATGGTGCAGACACAGGTAAAACATTAACAAACTTACATTCACCATCACTTTTGAATCTGTACAGGTTCAATACACATTTATCCATGATGTATTGCTGGAGGCAATCATGTGTGGGGATACATCAATTGGAGCTCCAATACAAAACATTATAGATCGTCTGAAAGATCTAGAATCTGTTGACAAGAAAACTAATGAGACGTTGTATAGTAAACAATTCAAGGTATAGTAAACATCGATTATGATCTATAATATTGTGGGATTGTCTACCAATTTAGACACTGACATCTGCTGTTTTGCATGAAAAGAAATTTGCTTATACTACAGCCACTGCTCCAAAGAACGTAGCAAAGAATCGCTATTCAGCTAATCTTGCACGTTAGTGCTAGCTACTAGTATTATGTGTATCTGACTTCAAGTGTTTCACTTATAGCTGATGAAAATTATGTCGCTTTGTCAAGTGCTGGTGGAAAGACAGGATACATCAATGCTTCCAAAATTGATGTAAGTTCAACCCTATGTGTTAAGCTTCTAATGTATATGCACATGTAATACTCAGGGATATCGTCAAAGAAATGCCTATATTGTAACACAAGGACCACTGGAAGGAACTGTTACAGAATTTTGGCAGATGATATGGGAATCTAAGACCCATGCTATTGTGATGCTCTCAGAATTAGAGGAAAATGGACAGGTGAGCCATCTCAATGTGTTTAACTAAAACATTAATTCATCACCTCATAGGAACACTGCTACCAGTACTGGCCAGATGCTGGTATAGAGGAGTATGGCTCATACACTGTAGAAATGTTGGAATGTGATGAACCAATAGGGGATTGGTTTAAACGTCAGTTTAAACTGAGTCAAATCTCCAAGGTATTCCAGACAACCATTGCAATCATGCTGTGCTTGTTGATTGCTAGTATGTGTTTTGATTTTTGTGTCAGAGTTTGTCATGCACTTCATTGTCTCTGTCTCTGTGATTTGGCTTCTTTGTTTTTACAGCCAAATGATTCTCGTTTCATCACTCAGTTCCACTTCCAGAACTGGCCACTAAATAGTTGTCCAGAGGTCCCATCATCCACAATTGACATGTTGGAATCCATAGAACGAGTACAACGTAGAACTGGAAATGGAGCAATCACAGTTCACTGCAAGTATGTGTGCTGTGTATAGCAAGTGTTATATAATATTATAAGTACTGTGAGGGGTGAAATCATAATATTGTTGTATTTTGAATCTGTAGCAATGGAATTGGCCGGAGTGGGACTTTCTGTGCCCTGATGTCCAGCTTGGAACGATTCAAGGCCGAACAGATGGCCGACATATTTCAGACAGTGAAGAAAATGCGTATACAACGTGCAGGGATGGTTGAAACAGTGGTAAGATATTGCTACCTGTGTACAATGTAATACACTACATAGAGTTTCCCCATTTACCTTGTATATTCATAAATGTGTTTACTGATATGGTTCCATGTTACTAATGTACCACCCACATCCTCCTAGTGTACTTGATGATCTGTGTCAATATGTGATCAAATTGCTCAAAAGTTACTGCTACATTGTTTTCTCTTTAGGAGCAGTACAAATACCTTCACAGAGCCCTACTTGAAGCAATCCAACGATATGATACCTACTCTAATTTTACAATATAACTCGATATGGCACAATAATATATAGTTGGCTGTATTTCAGCTGCATTTGGCATACGTATATCCTGGACTTATTTTTTTAAATGCAATATTTTTTGTGTGTCTCCTTGCTGAACTGTATTGTAAATGTTTTTCACTATTGTGTGTTATCTGTACACATGCACATTCCAATATTAACACATTTTGTGCAGATTAAATGTTGACCTTGTCGGCTTCTGATTTGCGCTGGCTTCTGATTAATGACGTCACTAAACTTGTAGAGTACAAATCACCATGATTTTATTAAAGCTCTGTTCGTGGTAGGTAATATACTCTTCCAAAAATGTTGATAGATTATTGTGATCATTTACTGTCGCGTTGTTGAAATTTCGAGAAGACGAAAATGACTACGAGTAGAAACAAGCGTCTCCTGCAAATGTTGGTGATCGTTTCTGTGATGTGTTTTCTAGTTGTGTCGTTTTCGTCAGAGAGAACCTTACGTAGAACAAGTAAGTTAGTGTTGTCTGGGGTAAATACATTAATCGATTACCTACCTCAGCTAAGGGTCGGTATCCATGGTCAGAAAGGGACGCAGTTTATCCGATAACTTCAGAAGAAAAGAGCGATATACTGGACAGGATCAGTAGCGAAGTGAGAAAAGCTGTTGCTCAAGCAGCAGAAGAGACCAAAATTCATCTAGAGAACAAAGAGGCACTTGCAAAGAACGCCAGTAGGTCCCACAATCAATAATTGTACACGATGTGGTTTAATATTGTGTTGTGATTTTCAGTGTTTGGAGGTAGAAATCTGATGTATGAACAATATGATCCAGAAAATGAAACGTCTCATCAGAAGCCTACCTCGGTAAAGTGTTTAGTGTAGTAAGGCTTAATTGTCAACAGAACACCTGAACAGTAACCTTCTCCTGCTACACCTTTACACATGTATATCTTCTTTATTATAGGCTGACAAGCATCACTACAGTATAGTTCAAAAGTCACGTCAAATTGAGATGACCTCAGCATGCCAAGACAGCAACAGTACTTGGGATAGCTTGACTGACGAGCAACGTAAAGCACTTGGTCAAAGAATTGTTGTGAATGATCAACATCAGATGTTGTATTGTATGGTACCGCTCAGTGCTACTAGTTCGTGGATGAAAGTACTGTATTTTCTTGGAGACCACAATACAGCTGAGAGTATTTCTAAAGTATCCGCAAGTGTTGCTCAACAAAAACCAAACCACGTCTGGTTATCTAGCTTGAGTCCAGAAGAGCAGAAAAAACGAATTGATACTTACCTAAAATTTGTTGTAGCAAGACATCCATTTCTTAGGATCATTGTAGTGTTTAAGACTAAATTTGATATGAAGAATGAAGTGTTTCAGCGAGGCTACGGCAGAAACATTATTAAGAAATATCGTCACAATGCTCCGCCAAACCCTGTCGGAGATGATGTAAAATTCTCTGAATTTGTACAGTATCTCGTTGATGAAGATGTTGAAAAAATGAATGAACATTGGCAGCCGTTATATACATTGTGTAGACCTTGTGAATTACGCTACGACTATATACTACACCATGAAACTGTGAAAGAGGACGCAATGGAACTCTTGAACGAAACTTCACTGGACACCTTGATACCAGACTTTCCTGTAGACAATTGGGACCAGATAAAGGCTGAGTATGTACGTTCAACCATGGACCAACTCAATCCAGCACTGATTGGAAAGCTGGTACAAAAGTATGATAAAGACTTAGCAATTTTTTCATATTCAACTCTCTATTAATTTTAAGAGATTTTTATCCTCACATATGTAAAATATATATGCCATTTTATTTAATTTTTAATGCCACTATCACAGCTTTGTCTATATAATTAAATTATTTGAGTTACTTGCCATACACCTGGGTTCCTGAAATATAACACCTCTATGTATGTATGCATGCCTTGTGTATAACACGTGGTATTATACAACCAACCTGTAGCCATTGAAGTTCAGAAAAATGAGTACAGCTAGTGTGATTCACTGCAATCAACACTTAATATTCTGACATAGTGCAATTGTAGCCAGGATGACTGGCCACCCAGATTTTTAATGTGTGTGGCATTTACCCATTCGGTTTTTAAGACCCATCCTTGTTTGATCTGTTCACATCACATGTCATACCACTGGAATTTGCACCCTATAAACAGGAGAAAAGTTCTTGTACTTTAATAAAAATCATTGATACTGTATATCACATGTTGTGTACACATATGTAGTGTGTGTGTGTGGGTGGTTAATGTATTTAGGATCAAGTTCTTGATGACTTCACTTTTAAGATTGGTTTGGGATGAAATGGCTTTGATGATGTTGGTTGTATTGGGGGCTGGTTTTCCTGTGATGTAGCTCCTTCTCTTGGCTGCTTCACTTTCACCAACTCCAAAAGTTCTCTACATGACAAACATTGTTGGTAGTGGCAACAGTACGAGACATGCGTACCTTCTATCCTTTTGGTGTAACCCTTGTTCTCTGGCTAAAAGAGAAAAAATATTTGATACAAATCATACAAGAGAAAGTTAAAAAAACTATATCAAATGGTATTTGTGATTTTGTAATGACATTTCCAGAAACCCTACCCTAAAATTTAAGTTTTCTAAAATGCACTTTAACACTACCTTCATATTGAAGCCAACATAATATATGAGTTCTGACAGTGTTAATCACACCTGCTAATCGCATGGAACAGTTCTTTGATCTACTGTGGAATGTGATATGCACAAAACTGAATTTCCCAACACCTTAAAGTGATTCCATTGTATTGTAATGAAACTTAGTTTCTGTACCTGTAAGATCTTTCTCTTTCTGATCTAGGGCAGCTTCTCTGGTCTTTAGTTTTATCCGAAGCTCCTTCAATTCACTTTCTTGTTGATGTAATTCTTTCTCCCACAGCAGGAGCCTTAGTGAACGTGTACTAAACAGTGTGTCAATGCTAGCCCTCTGGCTTGGCTGTGTATTATAACATTACAAATAACAAAAGTCTCGTGTAACAATGAACTAATATCACAGCTGATTAAGTTATTCAACATTTCTACAGTGGGTTTACATAACCAGTAACATGTTTGTACAGAATGAGGAAATAAAATGATACATATATAGTTGCAGTGTCTGCACGAGACATGTAATCTCCTTACACTTATCATACAATCCTACTCTCTCCTACATACCACTATGCATGTTTATCATATTTGTGGGTGAAGACTT